>NC_057800.1:3978340-4000851 GCF_018294505.1 Triticum aestivum
GCGGCTCACATCGACATGCAGGGTACGGGGCAGTGAGGCATGAGGAGGAAGACGGGGACGGCCTTGTAGGGAGTCCGGTGGGGCAGCTCCAGCGAGGGGTCGAGGAGGAGGACAGTGAGGCGGCGTTCCGGGCAGCGGCGGCGGCGTGCTTGTGAGCCCCGATCCAATCTGGATCGGGTGGAGGAGTGCGGGTGGTTGGGTTAGGGTTTGACCAGGGGTGGGGGGTTATGGGGGGAGTGGGGTGGCCGGCTGGGCCTTTGCCCAGTTGGGCTGGTTGGCCTGATGGCCTGCTGGGTCGAGGCCCAGTTCGGGGGAGGGGTCTCCTTTTCTTTTCTTTTGTTTGTCTTGTGTTGTTTTACTTTTTCTTATTTTTGTTTTTCTGTTTTTGCTAATTGTCTGGGCACCAAATGAGTTTTGTAAAATATGACAGCTGGCCCACAAATCACAGCACAATATATCCTACTACAACAACTAGTTTGGGGTAAATATCATTTCATATTTATTTTGTATTAATAAAAAGGTTATTAAATAATGTTTTCAACCACTGTTTGAGGTTATTTAAGTCACCTATCAAATTTCAATAATGTTGTTTACCATTTTATCATAGCCTCTGATTTATCTACTATTTATTTAACATTTTAGTTTTAATATTTCAAAACTTTTATTGTTTGCTTGATTTTAAATTTTGAATTTGAATCGGTTTCGAACTAACGCGAGATTAGCAACAATAACCGAGGTGACGTGGCATCATTAACGTGGGATTACTGTAGCTTAATTATTCGGGTGTCACAGGAAAGTTGAGAGTTCCCGCTGACGGGTCGCAGTGGAGAAAAATCGAAAGAAAGTACGGGAAGGAGTTTGCAGATGACGCAAGGAACGTATGGTTTGGTCTAGGCGCAGATGGCATTAATCCTTTTGGGGAGCAGAGAAGCAACCATAGCACCTGGCCTGTGACTCTATGTTTGTATAACCTTCCTCCTTGGTTGTGCATGAAGCGGAAGTTCATTATGATGCCAGTGCTCATCCAAGGCCCTAAGCAACCCGACAACGACATGGATGTGTACCTAAGGCCATTAGTTGAAGAACTCTTACAACTATGGAATGGAACAGGTGTACGTGCGTGGGATGAGCACATGGGGGAAGAATTTGACCTAAAGGCGTTGCTGTTCATGACCATCAATGATTGGCCTGCTCTCAGTAACCTTTCAGGACAGACAAACAAGGGATACCACACATGCACGCACTGTTTGGACGATACCGACAGTATATATTTGGCTAATTGTAAGAAGAATGTGTACCTGTGTCACACCCTAGCTAGTTCAAGCATTAGAATGTGCATCATGTTTAAATTTTTCTTAAATTTGAAATGGGGAAGGTAGAAACCCCCAACACCCCCCTGGAAACAACTAGGGTTTACTAAAAATATTTTCAACGAACCTGAAATGCCCTTCTAAAAAGTTCACCCTCTTTGTCTTAGGTTAGAACCTCTGGCAAAAATTGGTGCACAATTTTCTAGGTCAACAGAAGGTCATTGAATTAAATCATAAGTATTTGAATTTGGGCATTTAAATGCTATAAAATAATCTAAGTGCTCAAATAATTCTGGGAGTAAATGTTTCCTGTTGGAAATAATCTAAACAGAGGCCACATTTATTTTCAGGATTTTTGGAAATGTTTTAGTATTTTATTTAAAGCTAAACAGTTGCAGTTAAATAGAAAACAGAAACGAAAATCAAAAAAAGAGAGAGAAGAAAGCCCACCTGGGCCTTACCTATGCTGGCCCAGCCACCTGGCTCGGCCCAGCCTGCTGGCGCTGCCAGTCGTCATCCTCCTCACGCCAGAAGGACGCGGAGCGCGTGGCCAGCGCCTGCGGCCACACGCCGGCCACCTCCTGCTTCCGCCGACGCCCGGGAGACGCCTTGAAGTGCCACGCGACCCCCACGTCTCCCTCTCATCCTCTCGCACTCTCCCCCTCGTCTCTCTCACTCTCCCCACGACGGCCAAGCACGTCCCTCGCCGCCGATCGCCATAGTTGCCACTACAGCCACTCCCTCGCGCCTCCGACGAGTCCATTAGCTCCGCCACGACTCCCTCGTCCTCCCCACCGAGCCACGCTTCGCCGGAAGCCCTGCTTCGCCGCCTTCGCCCTCGTCTTCAACCTCGAGCACCCGAGCCATCTCCGGTCGAATTCGCTGCCGCCAGGACCTCCCCGAGCTCACTGACCCCCTCTCTGACTCCGCTGTGAGCTCCTCTTCCTTTCCCCCTAGTTCCCGTGCTCGATTACGCCTCGTAGCCACCGCCCCCTCCGAGCCCAGCGCTCCTCGCCACCGGCCATGTCGCCGTCGTGGCTACGACCGTGTAAGCACGCGTCCGAGCGCCTCACCGTGCTCAGTGCAGCACCAGGAACCCGTAGCCACCCCCAGTTCTTCCTCCCGTGCACCGTAGCCTCGAAACCGACCTCACCCGGCTCCGGCGACCGCCAAGCTCGTCGCCGGCGACGTTTCCGGCCACCCCGAGCCCAACTACCACCACCAAACGCTGCGGCTCGTTCCCAGCTACCCGTAGATAGTCTCCGCCGTCGATTTGGTCGCGTGAGGGCGTTTTCCGAAGCCCTCCGCCGTCTCGGCCTCGCCGGCGACTCAACGCCGGCGAGATTAGCCCTGTTGACCGGCGGATTTGATCACGGATGTGGACTAGGTGGCGCCAGTTGACTCCCCTGAGTCAATGACAAGAGCCCCCCCTCTGCTAATTATCCAGATTAATTTCTAACTAAAAATTAGTTAGTTTAGTTAGTATAGTCACTGACTAGTGGGCCCTGCCCAGTAATTAGGCTAACTAAACGTAGTTAGTGCACTGAGAGGCTGACAGCAGGGGCCCACCAGTCAGGTTTGACTTGGGCTGGCGCCTTTGACCTCCTGAGGTCAGCATGACACAATGCTGACGCAGTAATGCACTTTCTGGATTTATTTTTATACATGAATTCCAGAAAATAGTTCAAACTTCAAAAATTCATATAAATTCAACAGTAACTCCAAATGAAATAATCTATATATGAAAAATTATCAGAAAAATTCAACCTATCCATCTGTAATGGTTTCATGCATGACAAAACAAGTTTACCTTGCTGTTTAAGCAGAATAAGGAAATGCACTATAAATGCCATGCTAATGAGCTAATATTTGAATCTTTGATTCAAATGGGCTCATCCCTTCCTATTTTAGCTTGCATTAGGCCAGGACACAATCATATTGCCATGTCATAACATGCATCATATTGTTGCATATCGTCATGTGTTGATTGTGTTCCGATGTGTTCTTCGTGGTAGGTTCTGCCTCCGAGGATATTCACGAGTATCCAACTGAAGGGCAGTATCCCGCCACCACTCCATCAGGCAAGAAACCATTGATCATTCCGATACAAACCCATGTTCTCCCTTCTGCTCTTATTTACTGCATTAAGACAACGCGATTCAAACTGCTGTGTGCTACGGTAGTTGAACCCTTATCCTCTGCATGACCTGTCATTGCCACAGTAACTAGATGAAACCCACTAGCATGTGTAGGAGTTGATTGAGCCATGTATGTGATTCTTACCTTGCTATGCCTGCTATGCTTAGAGTTGTGTCAGGTCTGGCTCATCTGGGAGATGGGCTAGAGTGAAATGCTTATGCCGGTAATGTGAGGGATGCGTTGAACATGTTTTGGTAAAGGTATCGATGAGAGGCCATGTAGGAGTACATGGTGGGTTGTTTCATTGAGGCCGTCCCTAAGAACTGAGATCTGTATGCGTGATTTAAGATTCAGCTACTACCACACATTGGGCCCTCAAATATGACCCCGTTCGACTTACTGACCCCTCTCGCCTCTGTCCAGGAGTTGCAACTAGTTTCTGGTGTTTGTAAGACATGTGTTGGCGGCCGTGCGTACCGCTAACCCTAGGGGTGGGCTATGATGCGGTAGATACACCGTGGACGGGTATGACGGGCGCCCGTTTGGCGTCTCGGGACCCTCTATACATCGTTTGGGGCCGTTGAGGACACCCCGGCCGGATTTCCTTGCGGATGGAACCTGAATAGGCGCTAAACCTGGACTAGAGACTTGTGAGGTTAGTCAGGTTGTGGTCTACACCCACGTCGGTTTTCGCTTGAAGTCTGCCGAGCACATGTCGTGTGCAGACGCTAAGTGGTGGAAAGATGTGTGACGAAGTACACCCCTGCAGGGTATAAAACTATTCGAATAGCCGCGTCCGCGGTAAAGGACTACTTGGTTGCATATACAGTTCATAGACAAGTTAATGTATACTACTAAAAGACTCAGGATAAGTGTGAGTATCGAGGATGGCCCTCTCATAGGGTGACGAGGGAGGATCCCTGGTGGAGTATTGTGTTGGTGAGTAGTGGACTCGTGTGCGAAAACTATTTTACTGGTGAAGTTCCATAGGATACCTTAGCCAAGAGTCAAAGCTGGCTTGCTGCATTAACCCCACCACCTTCTTGAGAATAAACATGTATAGTAGGTTCTGATGTAAGACTTGTTGGGTACCTTTGTACTCATGTTTGCTTATTTGTTGATTTCATACGACAACACTGCCCAACCCGATGGGTTTTATGTAGACCTTGACGTCGACGAGTGACTAGCCACCCAGGTGGTGACCCTGGCCATGGCGCCCTATGTTGATAGACAGGCTTCGAGAAGCCTTCTTTCTTTCTAGAGTCTGTAGTCAGACTAGTTGCTTCCGCACGAGCTTGTATATTTGTATGACTTGAGTGTCGGGTCATGTGACCCCTATCTGTATGAACATGTTATGTATGGCTCTCTGGAGCCTTTAAATAAAGTACTTGAGCTGTAGAGTTTTGTTGTGATGCCATGTTGTATGTACTCATATCGGGCATATTGTGTGTATGATTGAAATGCTTGGTATGAGTGGGATCCGACAATCTAGTTGTTTATCCTTGGCAGCCTTTCATACGGGGAAATGTAGTCTAGTGCTCCTCGAGCCATAGTAGTCCGCTACAGCCTGGTTCACCGGAGTCCTGCTAGCCCAGCACTACTGTTCAGGACACTTGACTGGCCGGCATGTGTTTCACTTCGTCCCTATGTCTGTCCCTTCGGGGAAATGTCACACGGTGACTTCCGGAGTCCTGCCTAGCCTGCTACAGCCCGGGGTTCCCCGGAGTCCTGTTAGCCCAGTGCTACAGCCCGGAATCACTCGTTGATGACCGACATGTTCGATGTGATTCATGTATGCCTGTCTCCATAGGTCTGTGCCGCTTTGGGTTCACGACTAGCCATGTCGGCCCGGGTTCTCTATCATATGAATGCTAGCGACACTATCATATACGTGAGCCAAAAGGCGCAAACGGTCCCGGGCCATGGTAAGGCGACACCCGTGGGATACCATGCGTGAGGCCGCAAAGTGATATGAGGTGTTACCGGATAGATTGATGTGACCTGGAATCGGGGTCCTGACAGCGTTGGCCTCAGAGCCAGACTGCCTGTAGGTTCGTTGAGCCAAACTGGTCGATGTCGAGTCTAGAAATGCTCTAGTTATATGTAGGGGAATTGATTGTGGGAGGGAACATAAAGTTCTTTTACTCCTTTACCTATGCCTCTGATCTGAGTCATTCTCTCCTCATTCAACGTGGGTTAAGGACTAGGCTCTCCTCCTCTATCAGGTTCACGTGTTCTAATCTGTAGTAGCTTATAGGATTGTTGTTACAAGTCTCAGTTCAGTTTCTACAATTCTTAGTATGTTGCTAATTGGATCAGAACCTTGATATGATGTTGTTGCGTGGTATTGCAAACTGTTGTGGATGTCTCAAGTCTTTTTCTGAGCATTTACAGTTGTTATACTGTCCAATTTTCCCTAGGAATTCTGATGTCTTTGCATTGTGGTTGTGCTTTCAGATGGCCAACCATGTTCAAAACCAAGTGGTTCACCTGACCCGGCGCCTCGACGTGCCTGGTCATACTGCTATGCTAGTCCGGGTAATGATCGAGACGAGCTACCGTTGGTATCCCGAATACACCGTCGAAGAGCAGTTCCGCGACTTTAATCAAGGCCAATATCTCTGTACCATCAAGATATTTCCTTCTTATCCTGGATCTACCGAGCCCCTTCACTGTTCCTATGGACTCGGGGTTACTGTTGAGATGGCTGTGCAGGATGCTGCCTATTCCATGATGACCATCTTGCGAGTCCGGACTGGCCTGCTTCGGAACATCGACTTCCGTTACATGCCAGCTTCACTTCCGGGAGCGCAAGGATATCTTCAGGCTATCTATGCTGACTCCACTCTGGAGGACTCAATAACTCGTACCACTGCCGAGTTGCTTGAAGATAAGGACCGAGAGAATCGGGCCTTGAGGCTGGAACTTTTCAATACCCGTGCTGATCATTGGGCCACATTGACTTGGTTTGCACCTGCGGTGCAAGCTGGATGTATGGATACAAGGGATCTGTATCCTATGAGATCAGCTCTGCCAGACATGGTGTATTGGCGTGATGTGGGAGGCATCACCCCACCCCGTGGTCCCCGCAGGCCACCGTTTGTTGGTCCAAGACCTCATCCTAGCCCCTTTGGTCCACAGGCTCCTCAGGACTGTCTGTTCCCGGATGGTCATGTTGAACTTCCAGGCTACGGAGGCGACTTCTATGAGAACTACTACGGAGCTGTCTGAGTTAGTAGTAGTACCACTAGTATTGTAGTAGTTGTATTTCCACTGTCCTGTGTGACTTGTGGGATACGACTTAGTGTGTAGTCAATTCCGGAGGTGTAGACAAATAATGTATAGGAGCTTGGAATGCCTCCGATGAGATGTAATGTCTTTCATCATAGTTGTATTGTAGCCTGGGCTTGTACTAAACTACGTAAGATGTGTATGATCGTTGGTATATATATGGCAGTTTTATATTACCATGACATACGAATGAACATCTCTGCATTCCGTGTTTTCCATTACATTCTGCACTTCCTTGTTAAGTTTGAGCCATCCTTGTCTAAACCGTTGTCTTGTTTTCTCCTAGGATGGCCAACACCCGCGGCAACCCTGCTGTCCTGGAGCAGGGGGAAGCCAGTGCAGCTAGAGGTGAAAATCTGCCTCACCCGCCTTCTCTGGCCGAAGTGATGCTGGAGGCGGAAAGAAACAAGCGTGAGACTAACCGCCTGCTAGAGCGGATTGAGCAGAACACTGCACGCCACCCACGAAATGACTTGGTGTCAATCAATGACTTTATCAAGTTGTACCCACCAAAGTTTAACCATTCCATCGAGCCCTCGACACGGATGACTGGCTTCACATCATCACCCACAAGCTACGTTTTGCCAACGTAGCCGAAGACAACAAGGTTACCTATGTTGCCTATCATCTCGAAGGCCCTGCTAGCCATTGGTGGGAAAACTTCGAAGCTATGCGCCCGGTCGGCCAAATCACTACTTGGCTTGAATTCAGTGAGGCTTTCCGTGAGCATCACATTCCGGAAGGTCTCATGGATCGCAAGAGGGAGGAGTTCTGCAACTTCACCCAAGGAATACTGATTGTGGATGCTTACAGTCGTGAATTTGGGAATCTGGCACGTTATGCTCCTGAAGAGGTTTCTACTGACGCTAAGAAGCAGGCAAGGTTCCGCAAGGGACTTAGCCCTGAGCTTCGCTGCGATCTCCGTCTGCACGAGTGCACATCCTTCCAGAAGTTGGTCAATAAAGCCATCAGTGCTGAGACGGGCCAGACTGATTATGACGCTTCACGCAAGCACTCCCGTGATTTTGGCTCTTCATCCGGCTCTAGAACTCAGAAGCGCCGGGTCTGGATTCCAAGCACGGCACTGCCACCCAGGTTTATTCCGAGGCCATCCTTTGAGGCGCCTCGTCCCAACCAGCAATTTGCACCGCCCAAGCCCTATGGTGGCCCCGCTGCTAATGCTGCTCCACGCCCCAATGTGGTGACGTGCTTAAAGTGTGGAGAGCCGGGTCACTATAGCCGAGAGTGTCCCCAGAACAACAACCCCAATCAAACTGGAAAGTCCGTTGGCCGTGCTAAGTTAGCGGGGAAGACTTTCTACGCCAAGCCGGCCACCACTGCACGTGGCCATGTCAATTATGTTTCAGCCGAGGAGGCTCATGAGGATCCTAACGTCGTCCTTGGTACGCTCCTTGTTAACTGCCATCCGGCATCTGTTCTTTTCGATACTGGAGCATCCCATTCATTCATATCCAAGAGCTATGCTCGATTGCATAACACGACATTCTGTGACATGCCTTCGACCATGGAAATTCAAACCCCTGTCTCTAGATGGCAAACTACTATAGTAAGCCATGGGAACGAAATTCTTGTCAATAGACTTGTCTTCCTTGAATCCTTAATAGCTCTCAAGTCCTCCAACATAAATATCATCTTGGGTATGGACTGGATGTGAGCTCATTATGCTAAGATCGATTGTGCCACTAGAACCATTCAACTTACTCACCCATCGGGCAAGACAGTCAATGTCTTAACTCGAGTGGCCAAGCGCCATCTTTACTCTCTAAATGCCAACCCCCTTCCAGACCTTGAGGATGTTCCGGTAGTCCGTGACCTCCCGGATGTCTTTCCAGAAGAACTGCCAGGTGTTCCACCTGATAGGGATGTCGAGTTTGTGATAGACCTTGTTCCAGGAACCGTTCCAATCTCTAGAAGACCCTACAATATGGTACCCTTAGAACTAGCCGAGCTTAAGAACCAACTCGATGAGTCCTTGAAAAAGGGTTTCATCCGTCCTAGTTCCTCTACTTGGGATTGCCCCGTCCTCTTCGTTAAGAAGAAGGATGGAACGGATCGAATGGTTGTGGATTACCGCCCTGTCAACCTGGTCACCATCAAGAACAAATACCCTCTTCCCAGGATCAATGATCTGTATGATCAGCTCGCTGGATCCTCAGTCTTTTCCAAGATGGATTTGAGGTTGGTCTACCATCAAATCAAAATAAAAAACGGGGACATTCCCAAAACGGCCTTTGTTACTCGTTATGGCCAATACGAGTACACCGTCATGTCCTTTGGTTTAACCAATGCCCCGGCTACCTTCTCTCGGTTAATGAACTCAGTCTTCATGGAGTACTTGGATAAATTCGTCGTAGTATACCTCGATGACATACTCATCTACTCCAAGAATAAAGAGGAACATGCCGTACATCTAAGGCTGGTATTGATGAAACTCCGAGAGCACCGCCTCTATGCCAAATTCTCCAAGTGTGAATTTTGGTTGCCAGAAGTGACCTATCTAGGCCATGTAATTTCTGGCAAGGGTATTACTGTCAATCCCGAGCGAGTTCAAGCCGTCCTTGATTGGACTCCACCTGAGACGGTTAAGCAAGTTCGGAGCTTCCTTGGCTTAGCGAGCTATTGCCGCCGCTTCGTCGAGAATTTCTCCAAGGTTGCTAAACCTCTAACTGAACTCCTCAAGAAAGATAAAAAGTTCGAGTGGACTCCACAGTGCGAGATCAGTTTTCAAGAACTGAAAAGACGCCTGACATCTGCCCCCGTACTGGTACCACTAGACTTCTCCAAGGACTTTATTATCTATTGCGACGCCTCGCGACAAGGACTAGGTTGCATACTCATGCAAGATCGTCAGGTAATTGCCTATGCTTCACGGAAATTACACCCACATGAGGAAAATTATCCTACACATGATCTAGAGCTTGCAGCTATAGTCCATGCACTTAAAACCTGGCGACATTACCTTCTCGGTAATCGCTGTGAGATCTTCACCGATCACCAAAGTTTGAAATATATCTTCACCCAACCAGATTTGAATCTCAGGCAAAGACATTGGGTTGAGTTGATCTTGGATTACGACTTAGGAATAACTTACACCCCGGGCAAAGCTAATGTCATGGCTGATGCGCTAAGCCGTAAGTCCTATTGTAACAACCTGATGTTACAACAAAGTCAACCACTTCTCCATGAGGAATTTCGTAAGCTTAATCTTCACATTGTTCCTCGAGGATTCCTATCCACCCTGGTGGCGAAACCTACCCTTATGGATCAAATCATAGCTGCCCAGAAGCGTGATAAGGGCATATCCCGGATTAAGGAAAACATCGCTAGCGGAGTTGCTAAATGTTTCTCCATGGATGAGCAAGGTGCTGTCTTTTTTGAGAACCGTCTGGTGGTTCCCAAGAAACAACATCTACGCCAGTTGATCCTTAAGGAAGCTCATGAATCCCCTCTCACCATTCATCCCGGTAGTACTAAAATGTATCAAGACCTACGCCAGAGGTTTTGGTGGACTAGGATGAAGAGAGAAATCGCTCAATACATTGCTAGCTGCGACGTTTGTCGTTGTGTTAAAGCAGAGCATCAACGGCCTGCTGGCACCCTTCAACCTTTGGCTATTCCTGAATGGAAATGGGATAAAATCAGTATGGATTTCATCACCGGGTTTCCCAGGACCAAGAGAGGGAATAATGCCATCTTCGTTGTGCTCGACCGACGTTCCAAAGTAGCCCACTTTCTACCTGTTCGTGAGAGTATCACCGCTAGCCAGCTAGCCGATTTATACATCTCCCGAATAGTGTCTCTTCATGGTGTTCCATTGGAAATTAACTCAGACCGTGGGAGTCTCTTCACCTCTCGATTTTGGGAAAGTTTCCAAAATGCTATGCGAACTCGTCTCTCTTTTAGTACTGCCTTCCATCCTCAATCAAGTGGTCAAGTAGAGCGAGTCAATCAAATTCTGGAAGATATGCTCCGAGCTTCTGTTATCTCGCTCAGAATGAGTTGGGAGAAATGCCTTCCATTCGCGGAGTTTGCTTATAACAATAGTTATCAAGCTAGTTTGGGGAAAGCTCCTTTCGAAGTTCTTTATGGACGAAAATGTCGAACGCCTCTTAACTGGTCAGAAACCGGGGAAAGACAACTCTTTGGCCCGGATATGATTCAGGAAGCGGAAGAGCAGTTTCGCGTTATTCGTGAGAAATTGAAAACAGCCCAATCTCGTCAAAAGAGTCAATATGATCATAAACATAAGCCTATGACTTATGAAATCGATGAGAAGGCTTACCTTCGGGTTACTCCGTTAAAGGGAACCCATCGTTTCGGTATCAAAGGCAAATTGGCTCCTCGTTACATTGGACCCTTTCGCATTCTTGCCAAACGAGGAGAAGTGGCCTGCCAATTGGAACTACCTCCGCATCTTTCCAGAGTTCACGATGTCTTCCACGTTTCACAACTCAGGCGTTGCTTCGCGGATCTTATCCGTGGAGTGGATCACGAAACGCTTGATCTACAAGATAACCTTTCTTATCAGGAATATCCCGTTCGTATCCTTGATCAAGCCGAGCGTACCACTCGACATCATAATATCAAGTTTCTCAAGGTTCAATGGTCACACCATTCCGAGGAAGAAGCCACTTGGGAAAGGAAGGATCGTCTTTGACTCGAGTACCCCGCCTTCTTCCCAAAGGATCCTAAATCTCGGGACGAGATTATTTTGAGTGGGGGTGAGTTGTCACACCCTAGCTAGTTCAAGCATTAGAATGTGCATCATGTTTAAATTTTTCTTAAATTTGAAATGGGGAAGGCAGAAACCCCCAACACCCCCTGGAAACAACTAGGGTTTACTAAAAATATTTTCAATGAACCTGAAATGCCCTTATAAAAAGTTCACCCTCTTTGTCTTAGGTTAGAACCTCTGGCAAAAATTGGTGCACAATTTTCTAGGTCAACAGAAGGTCATTGAATTAAATCATAAGTATTTGAATTTGGGCATTTAAATGCTATAAAATAATCTAAGTGCTCAAATAATTCTGGGAGTAAATGTTTCCTGTTGGAAATAATCTAAACAGAGGCCACATTTATTTTCAGGATTTTTGGAAATGTTTTAGTATTTTATTTAAAGCTAAACAGTTGCAGATAAATAGAAAACTGAAACAAAAATCAAAAAAAGAGAGAGAACAAAGCCCACCTGGGCCTTACCTGTGCTGGCCCAGCCACCTGGCTCGGCCCAGCCTGCTGGCGCTGCCAGTCGTCGTCCTCCTCGCGCCAGAAGGACGCGGAGCGCGTGGCCGGCGCCCGCAGCCACACGCCGGCCACCTCCTGCTTCCGCCGACGCCCGGGAGACGCCCTGAAGTGCCACGCGACCCCCACGTCTCCCTCTCATCCTCTCGCACTCTCCCCCTCGTCTCTCTCACTCTCCCCTGCGACAGCCGAGCACGTCCCTCGCCGCCGATCGCCGTAGTTGCCACTACAGCCACTCCCTCGCGCCTCCGACGAGTCCATTAGCTCCGCCATGACTCCCTCGTCCTCCCTACCGAGCCACGCTTCGCCGGAAGCGTTGCTTCGCCGCCTTCGCCCTCGTCTTCAACCTCGGGAACCCGAGCCATCTCCGGTCGAATTCGCCGCCGCCAGGACCTCCCCAAGCTTGCTGACCCCCTCTCCGACTCCGCTATGAGCTCCTCTTCCTTTCCCCCTAGTTCCCGTGCTCGATTAAGCCTCGTAGCCACCGCCCCCTCCGAGCCCGAGCGCTCCTCGCCGCCGGCCATGTCACCGTCATGGCTACGGCCGTGTAAGCACGCGTCTGAGCGCCTCACTGTGCTCAGTGCAGCACCAGGAACCCGTAGCCACCCCCAGTTCTTCCTCCCGTGCACCGTAGCCTCGAAACCGACCTCACCCGACTCCGGCGACCGCCAAGCTCGTCGCCGGCGATGTTTCCGGCCACCCCGAGCCCAACTACCACCACCAAACGCTGCGGCTCATTCCCAGCTACCCGTAGATAGTCTCCGCCGTTGATTTGTTCGCCTGAGGGCGTTTTCCGAAGCCCTCCGCCGTCTCGGCCTCGCCGGCGACTCAACGCCGGCGGGATTAGCCCTGTTGACCGGCGGATTTGACCACTGATGTGGACTAGGTGGGCCTAGTTGACTCCCCTGAGTTAACGACAAGTGGGCCCCCCCCTCTGCTAATTATCCAAATTAATTTCTAACTAAAAATTAGTTAGTTTAGTTAGTATAGTCACTGACTAGTGGACCCTGCCCAGTAATTAGGCTAACTAAACATAGTTAGTGCACTGAGAGGCTGACAGCAGGGGCCCACCAGTCAGGTTTGACTTGGCCTGACGCAATGTTGATGCAGCAATGCACTTTCTGGATTTATTTTTATACAGGAATTCCAGAAAATAGTTCAAACTTCAAAAATTCATATAAATTCAACCGTAACTCCAAATGAAATAATCTATATATGAAAAATTATCAGAAAAATTCAATCTATCCATCTGTAATGGTTTCATGCATGACAAAACAAGTTTACCTTGCTGTTTAAGAAGAATAAGTAAATGCACTATAAATGCCATGCTAATGAGCTAATATTTGAATCTTTGATTCAAATGGGCTCATCCCTTCCTATTTTAGCTTGCATTAGGCCAGGACACAATGATATTGCCATGTCATAACATGCATCATATTGCTGCATATCGTCATGTGTTGATTGTGTTCCGATGTGTTCTTCGTGGTAGGTTCTGCCTCCGAGGATATTCACGAGTATCCAACTGAAGGGCAGTATCCCGCCACCACTCCATCAGGCAAGCAACCATTGTTCATTCCGATACAAACCCATGTTCTCGCTTCTACTTTTGTTTACTGCATTAAGACAATGCGATTCAAACTGCTGTGTGCTACGGTAGTTGAACCCTTATCCTCTACATGACCTGTCATTGCCACAGTAACTAGATGAAACCCACTAGCATGTGTAGGAGTTGATTGAGCCATGTATGTGATTCTTACCTTGCTATGCGTGCTATGCTTAGAGTTGTGTCAGGTCTGGTTCATCTACGAGATGGGCTAGAGTGAAATGCTTATGCCGGTAATGTGAGGGATGCGTTGAACATGTTTTGGTAAAGGTATCGATGAGAGGCCATGTAGGAGTACATGGTGGGTTGTTTCATTGAGGCCGTCCCTAAGAACTGAGATCTGTATGCGTGATTTAAGATTCAGCTACTACCACACATTGGGCCCTGAAATATGACCCCGCTCGACTTACTGACCCCTCTCGCCTCTGTCCAGGAGTTGCAACTAGTTTCTAGTATTTGGAGGACATGTGTTGGCGGCCGTGCGTAGCGCTGACCCTAGGGGTGGGCTATGATGCGGTAGATACACCGTGGCCGGGTATGCCGGGCGCCCGTTTGCCGTCTCGGGACCCTGTACACATCGTTTGGGGCCGTTAAGGACACCCCGGCCGGATTTCCTTGTGGATGGAACCTGAATAGGCGATAAACCTAGACTAGAGACTTGTGAGGTTAGTCAGGTCGTGGTCGACACCCACGTCGGTTTTTGCTTGAAGTCTGCCGAGCACATGTCGTGTGTAGACGCTAAGTGGTGGAAACATGTGTGACAAAGTACACCCCTACAGGGTATAAAACTATTCGAATAGTCGCGTCCATGATATAGGACTACTTGGTTGCATATACAGTTCATAGACAAGTTAATGGATACTACTAAAAGACTCAGGATAAGTGTGAGTACCGAGGATGGCCCTCTCGTAGGGTGACGAGGGAGGATCCCCATGGAGTATTGTGTTGGTAAGTAGTGGACTCGTGTGCGAAAACTATTTTACTGGTGAAGTTCCGTAGGATAGCTTAGCCAAGAGTCAAAGTTGGCTTGCTGCATTAACCCCACCACCTTCTTGAGAATAAACATGTATAGTAGGTTCTGATGTAAGACTTGCTGGGTACCTTTGTACTCATGTTTGCTTATTTGTTGATTTCAGGCGACAACACTGCCCCCTCCGATGGGTTTTATGTAGACCTTGACGTAGACGAGTGACTAGCCACCCAGGTGGTGACCCTGGCCATGGCGGCCCTATGTAGATAGACAGGCTTCGAGAAGCCTTCTTTCTTTCTAGAGTCTGTACTCAGACTAGTTGCTTCCGCACGCGCTTGTATGTTTGTATGACTTGAGTGTCGGGTCATGTGACCCCTATCTGTATGAACATGTTATGTATGGCTCTCTGGAGCCTTTAAATAAAATACTTGAGTTGTAGAGTTTTGTTGTGATGCCATGTTGTATGTACTCATATCGGGCATATTGTGTGTATGATTGAAATGCTTGGTATGAGTGGGATCCGACAATCTAGTTGTTTATCCTTGGCAGCCATTCGTATGGGGAAATGTAGTCTAGTGCTCCTCGAGCCATAGTAGTCCGCTACAGCCCGGTTCACCAGAGTCCTGCCTAGCCTGCTACAGCCCGGGGTTCCCCGGAGTCCTGTTAGCCCAGTGCTACAGCCCGAAATCACTCGTTGATGACCGACATGTTCGATGTGATTCATGTATGCCTGTCTCCATAGGTCTGTGCCGCTTTGGGTTCACGACTAGCCATGTCGGCCCGGGTTCTCTGTCATATGGATGCTAGCGACACTATCATATACGTGAGCCAAAAGGCGCAAACGGTCCCGGGCCATGGTAAGGCGACACCCGTGGGATACCGTGCGTGAGGCTGCAAAGTGATATGAGGTGTTACCGGCTAGATCGATGTGACCTGGAATCAGGGTCCTGACAACCTGGGACATCGTCGATTTCTTCCGAGCAGGCATCCCGTAAGAAAGAAAGGCAAGCATTTCAAAGGTGAGGCGGATCACCGGACGAAGCCTCGCCACCATACTGGTGCTGATGTACATGATATGGTCAAGGATTTGAAGGTGGTCTTTGGAAAGGGTCCTGGTGGAGAACCTGTTCCGAATGACGCTGACGGACGCGCACCCATGTGGAAGAAGAAATCTATTTTTTGGAACCTGCCCTATTGGAAAGACCTAGAGGTCCACTCTGCAATCAACGTGATGCACGTGACGAAGAATCTTTGTGTGACCCTGCTTGGCTTCTTGGGCGTGTATGGGAAGACAAAAGATACACCTGAGGCACGGGAGGACCAGCAACGTATGCACAGAAAAGACGGCATACATCAGGGTCATGCAAGCTACGCTCTTACCAAATAAGAGAAGGAAATCTTCTTTGAATGCCTGCTCAGTATTAAGGTACCGTCTGGCTTCTCGTCGAATATAAAGGGAATAATAAACATGGCAGAGAAAAAGTTCCAGAACCTACAGTCTCATGACTGCCACATGATTATGACGCAACTGCTTCCGGTTGCATTGAGGGGGCTTCTTCCGGTTCCATTGTGAAGCTATGTGCATTTCTCAATGCAATCTCTCAGAAGGTAATCGATCCAGAAATCATACCAAGGTTAGAAAATGATTTGGTGCAATGTCTTGTAAGTTTCGAGTTGGTGTTCCCACCATCCTTCTTCAACATCATGACACACGTCCTAGTTTACCTATGCGAAGAGATTAATGTTTTGGGTCCTGTATTTCTACACAATAAGTTCCCCTTTGAGAGGTTCATGGGAGTCTTAAAGAAATATGTTCATAACTGTGCTAGGCCAGAAGGAAGCATCTCCAAGGGCCATGAAAATGAGGAGGTCATTGAGTTTTGTATTGACTTTATTCCTGACCTTAAGCCGATTGGTGTTCCTGAATCGCGGCATTCTGCCTTGGTGGACTGGATGGAAAAGGCACGCTAGGAGGGGAACAAATAGTATGTATGGACGGACATTCTCTCACTGAAGCACACTACACAGTTCTACCGAATTCTGCCTTGGTGGCTCCGTATATGGGTGAACACAAGAATTTGCTATGCTCCAAACACCCGGAACGGTCTGATGACTGGATTACACGTGAACAAACCAGGAGTTTCGCCAGCTGGTTGCAGACACGTACCATGCATGACGCCTCTATTGAAGATGACCTGTACTTGCTGTCCCAGTTACCATCTTCGAATATAATGACTTTCAAAGGGTACGAGATAAATGGTAATACATTTTAGACGATCGCCCAAGATAAGAAGAGCACCAACCAAAACAGTGGTGTCCGCTTTGATGCAGAAACCAAGACGGGAAAGGAAACATATTATGGTTATATACATGACATATGGGAACTTGACTATCGACGTGGTTTGAAGGTCCCTTTGTTTCGGTGCAAATGGGTCAATATGACACGAGGCGGGGTAACGGAAGACCCGCAGTACGGAATGACAACAGTGGATCTCAACAATCTTGCGTATGCAGACGAACCATTCGTCCTAGCTAATGGTGTGGCACAT
Organism: Triticum aestivum; assembly: GCF_018294505.1. Lineage (NCBI taxonomy): Eukaryota > Viridiplantae > Streptophyta > Magnoliopsida > Poales > Poaceae > Triticum > Triticum aestivum. Next base: position 3,995,462 of record NC_057800.1, read on the forward strand.
GTTTTCTATGTGAAGGACATGCCTACCAAGCTGAGAAAAAGAAAAGATAAGGAAGCAAATGCATCGTATGATGAGCCAAAGCGGCACATAGTTCTTTCTGGGAAGAGAAACATCATGGGAGTGGATGACAAGACAGACATGTCAGAAGATTATGAAAAGTTTGATGAAATTGCTCCATTCACAGTGAATATGGACCCGAGCATCCCGTTAAATGATGAAGATTTTCCATGTTTACGGCGCAAAGGGACACACGCGAAGAAAATGTTTCACACCCAAAGATCTGGGATGTGATCGGCTTCACTATCATCACTTTTTTCTGTGTTTCACACCTAGGAGGGAATCTCTGTAATAGTTAGGGTAGTTATGTGTTTTGGCATTTGAAACACGAAGAAATATTATGTGCAAACAAATTCTTTCATGCCTTTACTGATTTTTAAAGTTAAGTTATTCACAAACTAGTGATTCACACAAATTTCAAATAATTCAAAAGGGACACACGCGAAGGGACACACGCGAAGAAAAAGTTTCACACCCAAAGATCTAGGATGTGATCGGCTTCACTATCATCACTTTCTTCTGTGTTTCACACCCAGGAGGGAATCTCTGTAATAGTTAGGGTAGTTATGTGTTTTGGCATTTGAAACGCGAAGAAATATTATGTGCAAACAAATTCTTTCATGCCTTTACTGATTTTTAAAGTTAAGTTATTCACAAACTAGTGATTCACACAAATTTCAAATAATTCAAAATTCAAACTATTCAAATTTGAAAACTACCGGCACTAACAGAAAGTTTCTAATTTTTGTACCTAAAGCAAAAATATTCACAAAGAAACTCTAAATACAGCAAAAACAACTAAAAAAAATAAAGCAGAAAAGAAAAAACTAAATGAAAAAAGCCCACCTACTAGGCCACAGCGACCTGCATACGACTAGAAACCCAAATTGTAATTGGGCCAGGATGCAGGCCCGCTAGCCCAATAGGCCCATCAGGGCATAGCAGCAGACATAGGCCCGGAAGGCCTGCTTAAGAGAGGAGCTCGAGAGAGCTACCGCACTGGGGCTTATAAACCAGTGTGGGCGCCCCTCGGCTAGCGAGGTGGGACTAAACTTGCCGCACCGCACCTGTGCCAGCGCACCACCTTTAGTACCGGTTGGATGCTGGAACTGGTACTAAAGGGGTCTTTAGTACCGGTTCCAGCCACCACCCGGTACTAAAGGCCTGCCCTTCCCGCCGTTTGGCCTAGCCAAAACAGGCCTTTAGTACCAGTTGGTGGCTCCAACCGGTACTAAAGGTGTCCCCTATATAAGAAACACTTCGAAAAATTTCAGTTTCTCATCTCCCACTTATCTCTGCCGCCGCCCCGTCCCGCGCCGTCGCCGCCCCTGTCGTGCCGCCCCCGTCGACTCCGTGACGCCCCCATCCTCGTCGCATCATCCCCGTCAACTCCGTGGCGCCCCCGTCGCCGGCCTGTCATAGTCGCCGCACCGGCCCGTTGTCGTCCCCTCCCCTCGCCGTCGCCGTCGCCTTGGATCGACCTCGCCTCGCCGTCGCCGTCGCCTCGACCTCGCCCACGCGCGCTGTGAGCCCCTCCCCTGGCCCCTCTCCTCCCTCCAATCGATCAAAGCCACACCACGCGCTGGCGCCGGCAATAGCGCACACACACGCAAGCGCGCGCGCACACACACACACACTACACGCGCACACACACACGATTTTTCTGTTTTTAGTTTTTAGTTTTTTCTGTTTTTCTGTTTTTCATATAAAGTTTTAGATGAATTAATTAATTAGATTAGATTAATGTCAAATAGTATATAGAAATGTTAGCTATAATATATATAATGTCAAATGTTATCGAAATGTTAGTTATATAGAAATGTTAGAAATTTTGGAAATGTTAGTTTTAGCTAGCTAGATGAATTAGATTAATTTCAAATTGTTAGACGATGATCAATGCTTTTTTAGTTTCTTATATTTTTAGTTATAAAATTTAGAATTTGCATATATGAAATCATCACAATCCATCATTTAAAAAATGTTACTTTACTTTTGCGGCATATAGTATTTGTTGTCGACGATGCCCGGCCCGCATCCTCACCATCGACCCGTTCACCGTGGGCGTGGCCTACGGGCGCCCGCGGGATCGGCTCTGGAAGCCGTTGGAGAGAGGTTGGAGCTATCCACGGCGCTCGTGGGGATGGAGTAGGGCGCCAGGGAGGAGGAGAGAGAGCGGGGGAGTGTTCTGGCGCCCGCGCGTGTGAGGCCGGCCATTGGCCGAGCCGGACAGCGTCGGGCACGCGCTGCAGGAGGGGAGAGAGAGGGAGAGACAATGGGGACGGCACGGCGGCGTGTCGCAGACGTCAAGACACATCAACTGGCGCGATGGGAAGGCACGAGGCGGTCGGGAGGCGCGGTGTCAACGGTCGGCGCTCTGGCAGGCGCTCCAGAGCGCGACTTTGGCCGGCATCCGCGGGTTTTCCGCGTCGCGCGCGCGTCCTTTTCTGTCTGGAGGCTACAGTGGAAGGGGGCAAAACCTGGAAAGAGCCTGGGATGCTCTGGGGTGCAGAGGGGAGAGAGAGAGGCTGGGAGAGAGAAGGGAAGCTGTTGTCCAGAGAGGACAAACGTGATTCCCTCCTTCCTCCACATTGCTTCCTCGGGTAGAAAAGTGTCTAAGTGACAGAGGGGAGTGAGGAGGGGTTGTGGCAAAAAGATGAACTCAAGGAGATTAGTGAAAGTGGCAAAAATAGGCTTTTTAGTATTTTGCCAGAAGGTGTTTGATGGAGTTTTGGGTAAGCTAATGACTCCCACTGGCCAAGATACTCCAAGGGGTGAAATGTCACATATATTTAGGGCCTTCCACCCATTTTGAGCTTATTTGGACAAAGTTGCCAATGCAACTTTTGCAAACCCTAGAAATGGGCAGAAATGGATTTGTGTAGATCCAGTGGAGTAAATCATTTCTCCTTGATGTGCCACTTGGTGTGGTAGCCTTATTTGGTCACATGATCAGGCTCACCAAAGTTGGGGTCCTGGAGAAAAAGTTGGTAGTGCAAAGTAGTTCAAACTTGATTCTGGTCAGAGAGGGTTTTGAGGCACTTTGACCAAGACTTCCTATTCTCCAACCTGTTCCATTTGGTCTAGATGCATCATTAGACCAATGAAGCATGTCCACCAAGTTTGGGCACATTTGGACATACTTGGCAATGTAAAGTTGATCAAACTTCAGAATGGATAGAGATAGTTTTGAGGGGTTTTGATGGTGTTATCTTGTTCTCCAAGTCATGAGACTTGGCAAGATCATCTAATATGTCATATGTGACATGATGGAATTTTCCTGGAATTTCTGGAGAATATTTCCTTTGTAAATATTTCAAAAGCTTGAAATATCCAGAAAGGGTTTTAGAGGGATTTGACCAATATTTTGAGCATGACCAGGTGTTGAAACTCTTATATATGGACAATATATGTCCTATGAGTTTCCCTAAATTTTGTCAAATATTTTTGAAACAGTAAAGTAATTTTTTCCTATTAAAGACCATTTCTGGCCTTAAGAAAAAGCCTTTAAATAAAATAGAACAGTAACTTTTAAAATTATATTTTTGTTGTTCCTGGGCATCCTATATCTAATAGGAGTCTAATATATTTTTGGAAAGATTTTTACTGCCCTTAATCAAGTACTTGTAGTGCAAACCTCAATTCAGGGGTTTTTGGAAAACTAATTTTAGAAAATACTTTCTGGCCAAATTATTTTTGTAAGAAAACTCCATATAGCACTATTCACATGGCATGGTCATTGGTCAGGAGCTTGGGGTAAGGAGGTGGAATATAGAGGGCAGAGTAGTTGACTTCAAGAAGCACTTGAAAGAAACACAGAGAGAAAACCAACTCCAAATAAAAGCCAAAAAAAATGCAAAAAGTTTTTGTTGGTCCAAATTTTCATGCTTTAATAATGAAAATGAAATGTTACAAAATGCACGGTGTGACAGACCTACCCCCCTTACAAGAATCTCGTCCCCGAGATTCCTAAACTAGGCTTAAAAGAGATACGGAAATTCGGATCTAAGGTAGTCTTCACGCTCCCAAGTTGCTTCTGCTTCAGTGTGGTTGCTCCATTGGACCTTGAAGTACTTGATGGTGCGGCTTCGAGTGCGTCGTTCAGCCTCATCCAGAATGCAGATGGGCCGCTCACGATAAGTCAAATCAGGTTGAAGATCAATGGCTTGATGATTGACGTCCTTGTAGAGGTCGGGCTTGTCTAGAACTTGGAGACACTTCCGGAGTTGTGACACGTGGAACACGTTGTGCACATCAGAAAGTTCAGGTGGAAGTTCCAACTGGTAAGCCACCTCCCCTCGTTGCTCAGTGATCTTGAAGGGCCCAATGTATCTCGGAGCGAGCTTTCCCCTGACATGAAAGCGCTGGGCTCCTTTGAGAGGGGTGACCCGGAGATAGACATGGTCTCCAACTCGGAAGTTTATGTCTCTGCGACGTGAGTCCGCATAGCTCTTCTGCCTTGACTTGGCAGACTTCAGACGCTCTCTGACAAGCTGGACTTGCTCTTCTGCTTCACGAAGGATATCAGGCCCAAAGACAAGTCCTTCTCCGGTCTCCGACCAGTTGAGAGGTGTACGGCACTTCCGCCCGTATAACACTTCAAATGGTGCCATCTGAAGGCTGGCCTGATAACTGTTGTTGTAAGAGAACTCGGTGAAAGGGAGGCAATCTTCCCACTTAGCTCCATAAGCTAAGACACAGGCTCGGAGCATGTCTTCGAGTATTTGATTCACTCGCTCGGTCTGACCTCCGGTCTGTGGGTGGAAAGCAGTGCTGAAGGACAACTTGGTCCCCATAGCCTCCTGGAATTTCTTCCAAAACCTTGAGGTGAACTGGGTTCCTCGATCTGACACAATCTCCTTGGGAACACCATGAAGGCTCACGATTCGGTTGATGTAGAGACTGGCTAACTGGTTCCCCTTGTAGGTCGTCTTGACAGGAATGAAGTGGGCCACCTTGGTCAAATGGTCAACGATGACCCATATTGAGTCATGTCCCTTGCTTGACCTGGGTAAACCGGTGATGAAGTCCATCCCGACTCTGTCCCACTTCCATTCAGGCACCTTAAGGGGTTGCAACAATCCAGCGGGTCGCTGATGCTCAGCTTTGACTCTCTGGCATACGTCGCATTTTGCAACATAGGTGGCAATCTCCCTTTTCATCCCGTGCCACCAAAATCTTTCCTTCAGGTCTTGATACATCTTGGTGCCCCCAGGGTGGATGGAATATGGGCTGTCATGAGCTTCTTGCAAGATCAGGTTCTTGAGCTCAACCTTGTTGGGCACGCAGATGCGATTCCCAAACCACACAATTCCTTCCTCATCTTCTGAGAATCC
>NC_057800.1:4002969-4042852 GCF_018294505.1 Triticum aestivum
GCATTCCTGGTAGCTCATCAGGAAAAACATCGGGATACTCGCATACTACCGGCACTTGTTCCAATCCAACTTCAGTCAGACAGTTGGCTTGGTTGGCTTGAGCAGAAGAGGGGTTGGAGGCAAATTTGACTTTGACTCCTCGGTCATTGGTCATAGTGACCGTCCGGTTGGCGCAATCAATCAAGCCTTGGTGCTTGCTGAGCCAATCCATTCCCAAGATCACATCCAAGCCTTGTGATTTTAGGATGATAAGGTCTGCTAGGAAGTCTACCCCGTTAATGGTAATCCCGACTCCTTTACATCCTATCTTGGCTCTCATCTCTGCTCCAGGGGTTTGTACCACCATAGGGTTATTCAGGGGTGTAGGGGTCATGCCACTTTTTAATGCAAAACTTTGGGTGACAAAAGAATGCGTGGCTCCAGAATCAAACAAAACAGTTGCGGGTGCTGAATTGACAAGGAACGTACCCAGCACGACGTCCGGGTCTTCCTGGGCTTCTTCCACGGTGACATGATTCACACGACCCCTGCCATTGTTGGGCAAGTTGCGGGGAGCTTGGTTCCTTGGTGGCATTCCACGGCCTTGTCCCGGGTTCTGCGCATTGGTGCGCGGGGCGTCAGGTTTCTTGTTGGGGCAATTCTTGTAGTAATGCCCTGGCTGTCCACATCCGAAACAAGTGACTTGATTGGGGACGACGCCCTTGCCAGCATTGTTATTGGGGTTGTTGTAAGCTGGCCTGGGGTTGGCATACTGCTGAGGTGGATAGTTGGTGCGAGGTGCAGGAGCTCTTGGCTGCTGATAGGTTGGCTTGACCGGGGCTGGCTGCCACGGGCGAGGCTTCTGGTTGCTGGAGCTACCCTTGCTGATCATCTTGCGCTTACGAGTGTCTTCCAAGGCACGTCGCTTGTCCTCAAGCATGAGTGCCTTGTTCACCAGATCAGGAAAGGTTGGGCAGTCACACACAACAAGCGAGTACTGCAGAGTCTGGTTGAGGCCTTCCATGAAGCGCTCCCTTTTGGCAGCATCAGTGCTGACATCCTCAGGGGCATACCTCGAGAGAACACTGAACTTCTGCATGTACTCCTTGACAGTGCTACTACCTTGCTTCAGGGCTCGGAACTCACGCTTCTTGATGGCCATGATTCCAGAAGGGATGTGGGCCTTGCGGAATTCCGTCTTGAAGGTGTCCCAAGTGATGTCTTGCTCAACATGCATAGCCTTGAATCCATCCCACCAAGCTCTGGCAGTCCCCCCGAGACAGTGGGCAGCATACGCCACTTTATCACGGTCCTCAGTGCATCCGACTAGTGCCAGCAGATCCTCAATGGTGCGGACCCAGTCGTCTGCATCCAGGGGTTCAGCAGTCTCGATGAAAGTGGGTGGTGCATGCTTCTTGAATTCCACCAGTGTGGAACGTCCATGGCCGTGCCCCGCCGGCTGGCGGTTGACAGCCTGAGCAATCATCTGGAGGGCTGCAGTGTTGGCTTGGCGCTCCTCTCGAAAGGCTTGGAGAAGCTGAGCCATATCCATGCTTGGAGGAGGTGGTGGTGGAGTCTGTCCTTGGGCTTGGTCCTGGCTGGCTCCGGCCTCAGCAGAACCTCCGGCTTCTTGCGGCTGGGTAGAGGTACCAGTACGTGTTACAACAGGCATCCTGTTGGAGCGGTCAAGGTCTCATGATTGGGAACAACAATGAGGGAAAGCAGTATGGATGGAATGCCTAGTAAGGGGGTGGTGTGACACAATTAAGTTAAACAAAGGCCAGAAGGGCCAAACTCATGCATTAAAACCAAATGAGGAATGTAGTCGTTTACAAGTTCCCGAAGGGAAAGTACGACTTCATGAAAGCAAGCTGAACGCAAACGCAACATAACATGGTTTCACAAGAACCATTACAAGGACTCGACTTCGCAAAAGGGGGTACACGACCTATCCTACCATAGGCTACGAGCTAGCCTATCCTAGTCCTGAACGGAGTCTAAGTGGTGGAATGCTCGGTCGGGTATTCTGGCTCCTCTGGATCTTCCTCCTCATCTTCATCTGTCTTGGTCTCCTCATCGCTCGAGGAAGCGGGGGAGTGAAGGAGCAGAACACGGCGCTGCTTTGCTGGTGGCGTCTTGAAGAGGTTGCGGTACTCCTTTGCCGTCATACGGCGTGGCTGAGGTGGTCCCTCGGCATGTGCGACCTGTGGGGGTCGTCCGCCTCGATACGCTACTGCGGGCTGTCCAGGGGGCGCTCCATCCTTCTTGATCCTGTCTGCCTTCATCTGAACTATGCGGAGGAGCTCCTTGGTCTCGCGGAGTTCCTTCCGAAGCTCCGTCGACTCCGAGGCCAGGTGTTGTGCCAGACTGTCGGCACACAAGCTGAAGTAGGTCTGGAAGCGGAGAGAAAGTCCCTCGTCCAAGGGTGGTGCTGGTGCGCTGCTCTCGTCATCACCTTCCTTACGATAAGGCAGGTAACGAGTGGCTGGCTCTCTCGCCATCTCTGGCAGGAGATCCCGGAGGCGAGTCAGCGCCTTGAGGGCAGCAGTCTCCACGGCGAGAAGCAGTGTCGCCATCTGGGGTCCCTCAAAGAACCAGCTCGTCGGGGCGTCATTCGCCCTCACGGCTACCTCCACGTGATACTCCCTCTTGGTGCTGTCGACCCAGTGCTCGTGGTAGGAGAAGGTGGGGACTCGAGTGAACTGGCACTTCCTGAGGCTATCCTCAAGAAGCACAGGAAACCCAGTGGTCAGGAAGTCCTCGGGTACGGTGGCCATCTACAAAAAGTGGAAGGGAAAGGGTCAATAAAGGAATGTGACCTATGTTTGGGATACTAACATAAACATAGGTATATGGGTAACCTGGTGGATAGTCTCGCTCTAACTAACGTCCATGCTAACTAAGGCTTCCTACAGTCAGGATGGCTCTGATACCAGCTCTGTGGGGACCCCGACTCGCAAGTCGTGATCACCGAATGCACGTGTACAGTGATCCCAGAGATCAATGCTCACTGAACACACAGAAGCTGAATAACAAGAGTCTTACATCCATACATACCGTCTTACACAAATAGTGACCAACATGGTCAAGTCTTACATCGATAAAGCCTTAAGGGCTGAACATCAAATGGAACATAGCAGCGGAAATCGTCGTCGATAAGTAGAACCCATGCCATCTGCCTTAACCCTACAGGCAATCTGACTGGGAACGTCCTAGTTCGCATGATCGTCTCCAAAGAACTCTTCTTCGAACTCCGGTTCTCCCATGCCTGGTCAATTAAATAACCAGTGGCAAGCCAATGAGTACTTTGAATGTACTCGCAAGCAACCCATGATTTGGTTCAAGGTACAGTAATGCATGACATAGGTAAAGTTTTGCATAAAGCTAGTTTTGAGTGCAGGACATGTTCAACATCCTATAAAGCATGCATCAAGAGAATTCAAGTAACCATAAGATCTGGTCACAGATATCAACATAAATAGAAAGGGGCACCAACCCATTTATCATAAACAGAGAGGGCACCAACCCATCTCAATCGTGTCAAGTCCTCTGACTTGATCCAAGACAACACCATCATCTCACACACACCGGGTTTGAAAACAAGTGGACGTAGCCCAAGAGCGGTTACCCAACTATCCTTGACCATGGACACGGCTATTCGAATAGTTTTACACTCTGCAGAGGTTGCACACTTTACCCACTAGATCCGGGGAACTTCCGTGTCATCCACGACCCGCGGTACCTCAAGTACCCGGGGTAAGCACCCGATCACTACCTTTCCCTAGACGACACTAACATGGAGTCCACTCGATTGGTAGTAACCCCCGTGCCGAACATTTCACATCATAAAGTTGTGGAGCCTCGCTCCCATTTTCATCACATACCACAAGCACGGGGTACCAACGGTGTGTCCGGTGCCCTGTGAAAACAGTCATGGCCGCCCTACCTGGCACGACCCCGTCCCAAGAGAGAGCACCAACTCTCCCCCGTCACTAGTAATGCGGGCTCCCAGCTAGTATCGGTCTAGGTACTCAATAATGCCCTTTCCCATATAAGGGTAGAGTGGTCGCGCATGTAAGGTTGGAATAACGGTCGCAACTCCGACCAATCCGTTTTGAAAACAACACACACCTTCCTTGGCACACCACTTCGTCATCAAGTGGTCACCCATCTCATCATCTCCCTCGGGCATAGGTGGCACCCGACGGGGTTTTCGAAAAGACTTTTGAAATCACATTGCCTCCTTCACCATGCACAAACCCACCCCATTTGCGTAGCATCTACATTTGCATTCTATCTACTCCCACCGGCATAACCCTCATAAGAAGGTAGGGCCATGCACACTGCAAGTATCAACGAGGAAGTAATCGTGGTAACCAACCCACGTGGTTCATCATCTCATCATGATTCCGATGCATCGATAATAAAGAGCTAAAAATGACATGCATATAAAGGGGTATCATAGTCATGGTCAAAGGGCTGCTTGCCTTGGTTGGCTTGATCTTCAAAGTCTTCAGGCTCTGCTCCTCCTTCTTCCTCAGCTACCTCGTCAAACACGGGATCTAACGTCGCAAGAAAACAACGGGAAAATAAGACAATAATAAAAACAGAAAAGTCAAAGTGCTCACAAAAATGTCAACTTATTTTTGTAAAATACTAAGAGGAAGGCTAGGAAGGGGACAACTTTTGGTTTTGGTTTTGGAGCAGCAAAATAGGAGTTATGGATTTTCAAAGGCCTATTTAAATGCTAAAAACCACATTTAAATATTTACAGAGAATAAAAGGTGGTTGGATTTGAGTGAAAGTTGTACCATTAAATAGGTTGCAATATTCTAGGAATTTAGAAATTGGAATCAATGCATTTGGATTAATATTCTGTCCTGTGGAATTTTTGGAAATAATACAGAAAAGGAAAAAGAGAAACGGCGCTGTGCCACTGGGCCAGAGAGGCCACAGCAGCAGCAGGCCCAGGGGGGGAAACCCAGCCCACGCGGCCGCCACATCGAAGGCGTAAAGGCTGAATACGCCTTCAGCCGACGGCGGATCGGTGCGCGCGCGCGCGCACGTTTTAAACCTGACGGGTGGATCCCACCCGTCAGGGCGTGTGGCTGACGGGCCGGCCCCACGGCGGCCGTCGTCTACCTCCGGCCAGAGGCGACGGCGAGCTCGCCGGCGGCGATACAGGGCACGGGAAGGGGCGCGGAGGCTACCGTTGGACTCAGGAGCGAGTCGCGGTTCTGGTGGTGGTGGAGACGGTCGCCGGGGTGGCCTGCTTCGCCGGCGACGAGGTCCCGCGGCGGAGGTGCTTCGGGCGCCGGTGGTTCCGGCCGTTTCCGGCTGCAAAACGAGGGGGAAAGAGAGGGGAAAACATCAGTGAGGCGAGGGGAGTCCAGTTCGAGAGAGAAAAGGAGCGGAGGAGGCCTGTACCCGCAGATCGACGGCGACCCGAGGCGGCGGAGCTCGAGCTCGATCTCGAGCTCGGGCGGCTCTGGAGAGAAGTGGGTGGTTCCGGGGGTGGATTGGGTGTGTGGAGGGGCGACAGGGAGGAAGAGGAGGGCTCGGGAGCGCCTTATATAGGCTGGCCGCGGTTCACCGTGGGCGTGGCCTACGGGCGCCCGCGGGATCGGCTCTGGAAGCCGTTGGAGAGAGGTTGGAGCTGTCCACGGCGCTCGTGGGGATGGAGTAGGGCGCCAGGGAGGAGGAGAGAGAGCGGGGGAGTGTTCTGGCGCCCGCGCGTGTGAGGCCGGCCATTGGCCGAGCCGGACGGCGTCGGGCACGCGCTGCAGGAGGGGAGAGAGAGGGAGAGACAATGGGGACGGCACGGCGGCGTGTCGCAGACGTCAAGACACATCAACTGGCGCGATGGGAAGGCACGAGGCGGTCGGGAGGCGCGGTGTCAACGGTCGGCGCTCTGGCAGGCGCTCCAGAGCGCGACTTTGGCCGGCATCCGCGGGTTTTCCGCGTCGCGCGCGCGTCCTTTTCTGTCTGGAGGCTACAGTGGAAGGGGCAAAACCTGGAAAGAGCCTGGGATGCTCTGGGGTGCAGAGGGGAGAGAGAGAGGCTGGGAGAGAGAAGGGAAGCTGTTGTCCAGAGAGGACAAACGTGATTCCCTCCTTCCTCCACATTGCTTCCTCGGGTAGAAAAGTGTCTAAGTGACAGAGGGGAGTGAGGAGGGGTTGTGGCAAAAAGATGAACTCAAGGAGATTAGTGAAAGTGGCAAAAATAGGCTTTTTAGTATTTTGCCAGAAGGTGTTTGATGGAGTTTTGGGTAAGCTAATGACTCCCACTGGCCAAGATACTCCATGGGGTGAAATGTCACATATATTTAGGGCCTTCCACCCATTTTGAGCTTATTTGGACAAAGTTGCCAATGCAACTTTTGCAAACCCTAGAAATGGGCAGAAATGGATTTGTGTAGATCCAGTGGAGTAAATCATTTCTCCTTGATGTGCCACTTGGTGTGGTAGCCTTATTTGGTCACATGATCAGGCTCACCAAAGTTGGGGTCCTGGAGAAAAAGTTGGTAGTGCAAAGTAGTTCAAACTTGATTCTGGTCAGAGAGGGTTTTGAGGCACTTTGACCAAGACTTCCTATTCTCCAACCTGTTCCATTTGGTCCAGATGCATCATTAGACCAATGAAGCATGTCCACCAAGTTTGGGCACATTTGGACATACTTGGCAATGTAAAGTTGATCAAACTTCAGAATGGACAGAGATAGTTTTGAGGGGTTTTGATGGTGTTATCTTGTTCTCCAAGTCATGAGACTTGGCAAGATCATCTAATATGTCATATGTGACATGATGGAATTTTCCTGGAATTTCTGGAGAATATTTCCTTTGTAAATATTTCAAAAGCTTGAAATATCCAGAAAGGGTTTTAGAGGGATTTGACCAATATTTTGAGCATGACCAGGTGTTGAAACTCTTATATATGGACAATATATGTCCTATGAGTTTCCCTAAATTTTGTCAAATATTTTTGAAACAGTAAAGTAATTTTTTCCTATTAAAGACCATTTCTGGCCTTAAGAAAAAGCCTTTAAATAAAATAGAACAGTAACTTTTAAAATTATATTTTTGTGGTTCCTGGGCATCCTATATCTAATAGGAGTCTAATATATTTTTGGAAAGATTTTTACTGCCCTTAATCAAGTACTTGTAGTGCAAACCTCAATTCAGGGGTTTTTGGAAAACTAATTTTAGAAAATACTTTCTGGCCAAATTATTTTTGTAAGAAAACTCCATATAGCACTATTCACATGGCATGGTCATTGGTCAGGAGCTTGGGGTAAGGAGGTGGAATATAGAGGGCAGAGTAGTTGACTTCAAGAAGCACTTGAAAGAAACACAGAGAGAAAACCAACTCCAAATAAAAGCCAAAAAAAATGCAAAAAGTTTTTGTTGGTCCAAATTTTCATGCTTTAATAATGAAAATGAAATGTTACAAAATGCACGGTGTGACAGTTGATGAAGGAACAATTGAAGTACTAGACTCACTACTTAAGAAAGCAAGTGACTACACCATCGTGAAGGGGATAGTCACCAAGTAATTTCAATCATTATTAACTATATCTCGGCCTATTTATTTAGTTTGTCATTTCCTGATAACAAATATTTAATAACCCATTTATTCATTTTCTTTGTCGGCGGTCAGGGCTTGGGCAAAGTTCATCAGCGTCACTCGAGGCAAATGGAATCGAAATCTGAAATGGTTTCGACCCAAGGTAAGTAATTAAGTAGTACTAGCTAGCTAGCTGCCATATCCTTAATTATCATGCTTGATTAATTATTATCTGATCAAATTCCATTCTCGTAAAGGCCCTTGAGTAGGCGCAGGGGACTGATCTGTGTGCAAACTGCGTTTGCGAGAACATTCGCATGATGGCGTCCGTAAGGAGCAGATCTCAAAGACAGGAATGGGTACGTTTGTCAGAACACTATTCACAATTTTTACACCATTATTGATATCTAGTCACACAACTAATACACATGCATATTGATCTCCTTCTTAACAGTTCACAGAGGTGTGGGAGAAGCTCTTACCAACGAAGCGCGTACAAGCACATAAAGAGGAAATAGCGTGATTTTTGCTCGACCAGGTCATAGATCCCAAAGGAGAATACTATTACCCGATACCGCCCCCATGAACCACTTCCAATTGTCATCGTGCTCCGAAGGCACCAATTAGGCTAATGCCACTGGCTCCGAAGGCACCAATTAGGAGAAATTGTATATAGCTACCTAATTGTATACATATATACATGTGTGTATCTATGTGTGAATTAATTATAATGGTGGTTGTGAGACATTCGATGATATATATATATGATCGGTTCTACTAGACATTATATTTATATATATGCATAACGTGTACAATATGTAGCATCATAAAATACCAGCAAACGAAAAAGAATTAAATGGAAAACACAAAATTAAATGAAAAATAAATCATAAACCCAAAACCCCCCAACCTTTTAATACCGGTTGGTGTCACCAAACGGTACTAAAGGGCTCCCTGCCCCCGGAGCTGGCTCGTGCCACGTGGTTGCCCTTTAGCACCGGTTCGTGCTGAACCGGTACTAAAGGGGGGGGCTTTAGTGCCCACACTTTAGTGCCGGTTACCAAACCGGCAATAAAGGGCCTTACGAACCGGTGCTATTGCCCGGTTCTGCACTAGTGTAATTTTAAAATGTGATAAAGCAATCTTCAACACATTTGGTTCTCTTCGAGGGTTCTCGCATGTGATAATGGAAGTTGATTACATGGAACACTTGCCACAATTCTCGTTTAATTCTGGCTCATATCCTGTTACAAATAGTAGCGCTCAGTAATATTTCCTCTTTTTTTGTTATTCAGCATGTAAACAGGTCAGCAAACCTTGTGGCGCATCTTCGTGCGAACCTTGCTTGCTGCACTTTGAATGTGGCCAAGAGCTAGCTTGATGAAACACCTCGCTTCCTACTTATTTTTTTGCGGGGTACCTCGCTTCCTAGTGACCAGTGTCTTGGCTGATCGTCCTAAGAATGCTTATATATGAATAAAGCTCTCTCATGTACCCGCAAAAAAGATTAAGCCATATTAACCAGAAAGGAGGGAGTATGGACTAGCACTACTTTTTGGTGTGTCCCATCAAGCTTGCGGGACAAAGTGAAGCTCGCTTATGCCTTTTGACTAATGCAACCTACCCTCGGTGGACATGCATCAGTCCATTCAGTGTCAGATTGTCAGAGGCATACACTGTAGTACCCAACATGCGGAGTACCATCATTGTTCGACTTCACGAAGGGGAAAAGAGCCAAGCGTAGTACTAGTATGCGTACTTGGTTTTGCACCTTCATACTACTCCACCCTCTGTCACAGTTTACAGAGCGCGCTTCATTATGATGCATTTCTCTCAATGCATTTCCACCACCAGAGAGACTTTAGACGTGTTTGGTTTAATGCTCAATTAATTAGGGCGTGGTAACCGCAATCAAGTCCACAATTTTCTCTCCATGTACTGTACTACTACGGAGTGCATGCATGTGTGTACCCGGGGTGGAAGCACAGCATGCATGTCTGTACGCATTATTCCCTCTAGTAATAGACGCCGTGCTATAACTACCAATGCTATTTTCAGGCCGATCGCTAGTCGCCTTGGTCCCACAGATTTTTTTTTCTTTTTTCTGAAGCATGCTGTATAAACAGTGACGGATGGAGTAGTATGAGCGCATTCAAAGAAGAGTGTATTGATGGTTGCTTCTTCAGAGCAACTTATAGTGGGAAAGGTGGGGCTTATGATTTGAATGCTCATTGCTCACTATTAATGCGGCGCAACGACCGGGCTGAGTCTCCCATGCTGTTGTGCACTACCCCCTCGGTTCTTAAATATACTCCGGAGTATTTGTCTTTCTAGAGATTTCAACGGGTGACTACTCAAATATTTGTCTTTTTAGAGATTTCAAATGGACTAGCACATAGGATGTATATAGACATATTTTAGAGTCTAGATTCACTCATTTTGCGCCGTATGTAGTCACTTGTTGAAATCTCTGTTAAGACGAATAGAATATTTAGGAACGGAGGGAGTACACATATGAAGCAAAATGTGTGAATCTACACTCTAAAATATGCCAGTTTGAAATTTTTAAAAAGAAAAATATTTAGGAACGAAGGAGTATAATTTTGTGCATGGCACATGGACCCGGATGATGAAGAGGCTTCTGGCAATGCTATCAAGCTTCCATCATTTGTTTACATAATTAACATACTATACAAATAATTTTTCAGTGACATGAAATTGTACAATGGTGTGAGCTTTCAGCTTTTGTTTCGCGTGTCTTGCCATCGATGCTCTTTCGGAAACAATAAAAAACTAACTTCCTTGCTAATGCATGTTAATTATTAGCAGATCAGAGCTAATAATTACATCACAACTGAAGACAAAGTTGTGAGAAGGTGTTAAACTAAAATTGATCCCCCCAGCTCTGTCTAAATCAACAAGGCATGTTGGGAAAGAAAGTAGCTGTTTGGAGCATGCAACATTCCGATCATTTTGTGCTGTCCCACTAAAATAGAGCTGAGCGTCCCTGTTCCAAAGATATCAAGTGTGATTACGATAATAGAGGACTGCTGATGAAACAATAAACACACAAATAGAAGCCGGTCACCTTTGTAGTCTCTCTTAAGACTAACTAGTTGGAGAAGATTAGGCTTGGAGTTGGATGAGGAGGATAGAGCAAAACCAATCTCCATTTGTGTAGTCGCACTGAAATGTAGAGACGTTGCCCGTGTGACATTTCAGTACAACTGCATAAAACACTCTTAAGAAAAAAGTGATTTGTGCAGTTCACCAAAAGGTCGCAATAGCAACGAGGTGAAATGGATAGCCCTGTTTGCAAAAAAGAGGTAGAAAGGAAACAATTACTGGCCAATAACAGTTGATGACACATGCGACGACAAAAAAAGAAGCATATTCCTTGTCCTAAGGGAAGATAACAACACGGTTCTGTTTGTCTAAAGCGGTGTGAGGACGAGAATGTAATATGGAAAGTACGCCGGACGAGCTACGTTTTGGGAAAAGAACTATGGAAGATCCACATGCAGCGATGTGGGAAAATGGGCAGTGGAGCAAGGCCGGAGGGGATACCTAGAGGTCGTCGGGATGTAACTAGGTGAGCGGCGGCGGGCGGAATCTGCGAGCAGGTGGCGTAGGCCCTCCCGCGCTGGAGCTTGGTCAGAGAGAACGACATGTACCGCAGATCGGGACGTGCTGCCTCGGCGCCGTCGAACGGAGAAACGATGCACTTCCTCCCTTTCCCCTCGCGGATGGGATGCGGCCGGATCAGTGACCAACAGTGAGAGAGTGAGAGAGGCCACCGCACTCCCTTTCCCCCGGCAGACGGGATGCGGCCGGATTAGTAACCAATGGTGAGAGAGAGAGAGAGGCCACCACACTTCCTTTCCCCCGGCGGATGGGATGCGGCCGGATCAGTGACCAACGGTGAGAGAGAGAGGCCACCGGAGCCTTGTGTGAGATACTCTGAAGAGCGGACTACATTTTCCTCCATAAAAATCGTTTTATATTCTGTGTATGTGCCATTGAGTGCTATAACTTTATTTAAAAATAACGCGGCAACGCGTCAAGTCAAACTTTGTTTTGTGCACGCGTGGTACATGACCTCCCTAGGTAAACAACCGCTACAGGCGTAGCACATGGGCTGCCATTTCGTAAAGAAATGAGCTTCACCGTGTACCCGCGCGGGTGTGGCTGGGCACGAAGCGTGAGTACGTGCACGGTGCACCTATTCTCTTCTTGTATACGTACACCACCTACGTGGGGTTGTGTGAGAGAGATACAAACCTAGAGAGATATAGTGTGTGGGTTCTTGAGAGTTTTTTTGGGGGGGCGTCAATCGAAAAATTTAACATATGCAATGTGTGTGAAATAACATATATATAGAGGGGGCGATCCACGAGAAGAGAGTGGAGGTATCATCGGCTTGAGGTGTCCATAGAATCGAAGAGAGGGATGGTGTGTGTGTGTGTGTGCGTGCGCGCGCGATCGATAAAGAGTGCCATCGAATTTGTGTGTGCCCACGTCAAAGATATAGAGTGGCTGGCCTACTGGAACGTGAGATGGGACATGTGCAGTTTGTCTCTGTTGCATGGATACCTACCTGCAGCGCTCGACTATCGGTGTGTGGTGGGGGAAGAGGGAGGCCCAATTAACTATAGAGGTACAATGGCTGGTATATGTGTGGAGGATGAGAGAGGCCTACCTCATGTATTAAGGAGATCGATCTGCCTCATGTATTAAGGAAGATCGATCGGCATCCATGCATATGTGCATGAGATGAATAAGGTTGGGAGAGAGACAGAGCTACAGTGTTGGAGGGGGTGGTAGTGGAGTTGCTTCTAAAAAATGGTGGGATAGGCTTGCTAGACAAACGGAGGGCACGCCCGCAATATCAATAAGAGAGGAGATGGCTGCTTGTTGTCTGTGCACGTGCGTGTGAGAGACGGGTCAGGAGGCATGCACGAATGATGAGGGGGGACGATGTGGCTGTGGTAAGCAGACATAACTACATAGGAAGATCAATCGCCCTTTGTAAGAGAAAGGAGAGACATGACTTGTGAGGTACGTCGATCGATGGGGGGGTAGTTAAAGTCGATCTAGGTATATGTTGGGAGATCGATCAGTATACATGCATGTGTGTGTTAGAAGCAAATGAGGCACGAGGAGAAGGATAGAGAGAGAGGGATGCTGTCACATCCCTAGCTTCTGGTGCTGCCTATTTGTTTGCATCATGTTTAATTTTTTGAAACTTGAACTGAGGAAATTTGGAAGCCTCAAAAACTTAAATAAAAGACGGGCAAAGAACCCTGGAAAATGCATTCAATGTTTCCAAAATGGCCTTAACTAATGTTCGTTATATTTTGGCAAGGGTTTTACACCAAAGCAAAAATAATGAACATTTTTGAGGAATATTTTGAGCATTGAATTTAAATCATATTCTATTTGAATTGGGAATTATATTCATAATATATAATGAATATACTTTCAAATGCCCTGAGATATTTTATGTATATGTGGAGAAGTCCATTAAGTGACTTAAAAATATTCAGAGGAGCTTTTGGCATTGTTTGAATTATTTTAAATTCAAAACAGTGGTAAAAGATTAAATAAAAAGAAAACAGAACAGAAATAAAAAAAAAGAGAGCAGAAGACCTACCTGGCGCTCACCTTGCAGCCCACCTGGTGGCCAACAGGACCGGCCCAGCGCGGCCCAGCCCACCTCCTCCTGTCGTCTTCCCCGCGCCAATAGGCAGCGCGCGTGGCCGACGGGCGCCGACGCTGCCTCGGCCACCTCCTGCTTCCCCGGCCACCTCCTGCTTCCACCGCGACGCCACGGCCCTTCTAGCATCGCCACGCAGCCCCTGGTCCCTCTCGCTCACTCCCTCGAGCTCATCCCTCTCCTCTGCTTCCTCTCTCTCACTCGCCCGAACGCAGCCATCGCCGCCGACGAGCTCCCTCGCGGCCACCGCCACCCCCTCTCCTCTCCGACGCGCTCCCGAGCTCCGCTGTTCCGCCCTCGTCCTCCTCGTCGTCCCACGCGACCAGAAGGGCCCCGAGCAGCCGCCATCGTCATCGTCTTCAAGCTTCGGCCCCGGCGCCCTTCTCCGTCGATTTGGCCACTCCGGCGCGCCCCCGAGCCCACTAACCATCCCTACGGCACCGCTGTGAGCTCCTACGCCTCCCCTCTCTCTTCCCCGCCTCGATTGCGCCCTGTAGCCTCGATTCCACCGGAGCCGCGAGCTCGGCTCCGCCGGCCATGTCGCCGCCGTGGCCACCGTCACCTAGAGCTACCACCGAACGCACCGACGTGCTCAGCACAATGCCAGAAGACCAAAACCCCCTCCAATTGCTCCTGTCGTACAACGCAACGCCGGAACCGCTGAGACCCGAACTCCGGCCGCCGCCTTTGAGCTCGCCGCCGTCGTTATAGATCGCCCCCGGCATAACTGACTGCACCACTCGACGCGCAGGATCTTCAGCGTCACGTAGATGCCCTCCGCCGGCCATTTGGTCGCCGGAGGAGGAATTCCGACCCCCGCCGCCGTCTCGGGCTTCACCGGCGACGAGCCGTGGACCAAGTCCGGCGGGTTTGACCCCAGTTGGACGCCCCTGACTCAATGACAGGTGGGGCCCAGCCCTGTTAGTTAATTAGGTTAGTACTAATTGAATTAGTTAAACTAATTACCCCTGCTGACACTGACAGTGGGCCCCGTGGCTATTAATTTGATTAGTTAGAGTTAATTAACTCTGTTAGTCACCTAAGTCACTGACCAGTGGGCCCCACTGGTCAGGTTTGACTTGGGATGCCCAGTTGACTCTGCTGACGTCAAAGTGACGTGGTGCTGACGCCATAAATCATTTTCTGGATTTATTATTATTCAGGAAAATTCAGAAAATGCCCTAAACTTCAATAAATCATAGAAACAACCGTAAGTCAGAATGAAATAATTTATATATGAAAAATTATCAGAAAAATCCAATCTATCCATCTGTACCATTTTCATGCATGTTAGAACAACTTATAGCTGCTGTTTAACACAAATCAATTAAATGACATTTGAATTTCACATATGGAGTTTGGTTTTGAACTTAGGGTTCAAACCAACTTCATTTAACCTATTTCTAGATGCATTAGCCCAAAACACATTCATATTGCCATGTCATTATCATGCATCATATTGTTGCATCGCATTGATTGTGTTCTTCCTTGTTGGCCGGTAATTGTTCCCCCTCAGTAGACGTTGTTCCGACGTTGTGATCGTTGACACTGATGAAGACTCAATGCTATCTTCAGAAGTGCCAGGCAAGCAAAACCCCCTTGTTCATTCCGATACAATACCACTCTCTCGCTCCTGCTCTCTTTTACTGCATTAGGACAACAACGATTCATCTGTTACTTGCTGCGGTAGCTGAACCCCTTTATCCTTTGCATGACCTGTCATTGCCACAGTAAATAGATGAAACCCACTAGCATGAGTAGGAGTTGTTTGAGCCCTGATGTGCCTACTCATTCATGCTTGTTTGTCATGCCTGCTACTGCTTAGAGTTGAGTCAGGTCTGATTCATTGGGAATGAATCGGAGGTGTGTGAACATGTCCTACTGTGTATGAACTAAGTGTGTGAACACGATTTGGTACAGGTAGCGGTGAGAGACCATGTAGGAGTACATGGTGGGTTGTCTCATTGCAGCCGTCCTCAGGAACTGAGTTCTGTGTTTGTGATCCATGACCAGTTACTACCACACATTGGGTTCCGGTAACTCGACCCCTCTCGACTTATTAATCAACATGATCTCTGTCCAGGAGTTGCAACTAGTTTCTGGTGTTTGTAGGTAGTGTTAGTAGTCTACCAAGTGGCACCCGGTACAGGTGGGCTTGGGACAGACTAGGCACAGTGGCCCGGTGTACCAAGTAGCACCTGGATGGTGGGCTTGGGAACCCTGCTCACATCGTTTGGGGCCGTGAGCGACACCCCGGCCGGATCTCCTTGCGGATGGAACCCGAATAGGCGATAAACCTGGACTAGAGACTTGTTCGGTTAGTCAGGTCGTGGACGACTCCCTCGCCCGGCTTCCGCTTGAAGGTTGCCGAGGTACATGACGTGTACAGGGCGGTAAGTGGCGAGAGCGTGTGTGAAGAAGTACACCCCTGCAGGGTTAACATCATCTATTCGAATAGCCGGATTCCTCAGATATGGAAACTTGGACCCCTTGTACAGTTCATAGACAAGTGAAAGTGGATACTCTAAAATACGCAAGATAAGCGTGAGTGCTATGGATGGCGTTCTCGTAGGGAGACGGGAGCGGATCCATAGTGGTGTATTGATATGGTGAATATGTGGGCTCGTGTGCGCCACCTCAAAAGAGTTACTTGCAGTCGTAGTTCAGGATAGCCACCGAGTCAAAGCTGGCTTGCTGCAGTTAAACTCCACCATCCCCTTTGTTGATAATGATGCATATGTAGATAGTTCTGATGTAAGTCTTGCTGGGTACATTTGTACTCACGTTTGCCTATTTTATGTTTTTGTAGAGAGACTTCAGTCTCACTAGTAGTTCCGCTTGGACTTCGACGTTTAGCTTGTTACCTCAGCTACGATCTTGTGCCCTCGGCAGGATCTGGTAGATAGTCAGGCTTCTCAGCCTTTTTCATTTATAGATGTCTGTACTCAGACATGTTAAGCTTCCGTTTGTGCTTTGACTTGTATGCTCTGAGTGTTGGGTCATGAGACCCATGTTTGTAATATCTCGCTCCTCGGAGCCTATTGATTAAATACTTTAGTTGTAGAGTCATGTTGTGATGCCATGTTGTATTGCACATATCGAGCATATTGTGTGTATGTTATTGAAATGCTTGGTATGTGTGGGATCTGACTATCTAGTTGTTTATCCTTAGTAGCCTCTCTTACCGGGAAATGTCTCCTGGTGTTTCCAGTGAGCCATGGTAGCTTGCTACGGCTCCGGAACACTTAGGCTGGCCGGCATGTGTCCTTCTTCGTTCCTGTGTCTGTCCCTTCGGGGAAATGTCACGCGATGAATACCGGAGTCCTGTTAGCCCGCTACAGCCCGGTTCACCGGAGTCCTGCTAGCCCAGTGCTACAGCCTGGATCCACTCGCTGATGACCGACACGTTCGATGCTGGGTCATGGATGCCTGTCCCTGTAAGTTTGTGCCACTTTGGGTTTACGACTAGCCATGTCAGCCCGGGCTCCTTATCATATGGATGCTAGCGACACTGTCATATACGTGTGCCAAAAGGCGCAAACGGTCCCGGGCAAAGGTAAGGCGACACCCGTGGGAATACCGTGCGTGAGGCCGCAAAGTGATATGAGGTGTTACATGCTAGATCGATGTGGCATTGAGTCGGGGTCCTGACAGATGCATGTAGGAGGTGGTACGAGAGGCATACTATATCGAGGGGGAGGAGTGTGCGAGTACGAGAACGATGAAAAGATTGGTGGGAGTGAGGCATGGACGGTGACAAGGGAAGAGAGGAAGCTTGTGTTTATGCTAGGCACACCTGGCTAGACAGGCATATCGATCGATGTGTGCCGTAAAGAAGGAGATGGGGGGGCTACACACACCGTGGGTGAATGACCTAAAGTGAATACACGAATTTGCGCGATGGAGCTAGAGAATGCTGAGGGAGGGTGAGATGGATGCAGGTGTGTGAATGCACAAGGGAAAGTTAGCGCTAGCTACAAAGATAAGAGGGTTGTGTGGGTGTAAAAGAGTCTTAGAGATCATATATACTTCATTATAAAAAGCGAATTCGGATATTTGAAGAATTTATCATAGTGTTTAAAACTGATGGATGTGTGAATATATATAACGGTGATAAACATGGTGTGGTTATGAACATGGTATACTACATTTAATATATTTTATCTCTACTCTTATAAAAAACGGAGTTGTTGATGATGGTGTGCCTGCCATCCTGCATTATAGGCCGTCTGATTTGTATCTGGCGGATAGCAAGGAAACTTTGATGGTTGAAGTTGGCAACAATCATGATTGTAGATTCTTATTGAAATAGAGAAACGAATTCAAATTTGGTTCGAATTGCAGCGGTAGTATAGTCATTTGGAATGCACTAAAATGTTGGTATGAGTAGGTTACATGCATTATACAGCAAGCGAAAAAATTTAATCGGACATAACATGGATTCATACTCCCTCCTTCCATCCATATAGGGTGTAATGAGATTTTTAGGACCGCCTTTGACTGACAAGATTAATAGTACATGACATGCACAATGTGAAAATTATATCATTGAAAGAACCTTTCACCAGACGAATTTAACGGTGTGCTTTGTGTAAGTTGCATGTCATATATCATTGCTCTAATATTTGGTCAAAGTTAGCATCGAAAAACGCATTAGGCCCAATGTAGATGGAAGGAGGGAGTAGCTTTGAATAGCATTTGTATAGTAAAACGGGACAAGACTCCCTCTTTGTGTGGTGTGAATAGTTTTATTTTTTTCATTTTATTTTTGGTTGAGAGAAGTGCGAATTGATTTGGTACGTACAAGTACAATATGACGACACGTTAGGCTTGTCCCTAAAATTCAACCCGCGTCTTGTTATATCCCGAAAATTCAGATATCGTGCTCCGAAAACTGGCGCCTTCACAACCCGCGCCTTGCTATCCCGAAATTACAACGCGGGCGAAAACTCCCTCCAGCTGCCAAATCCCGACACGCGAAATCCCCCTTCTAACCCTGAGTGGAAAGGGCCGCTAGTTCAAATTGGTTGGGGGTAATTTTGTAACACACCCTACATTTTGGAGAAGCGTGTTCCTAAGTCTTGCTTCACCCCTCCCATCGCCCCCTTTTCGCCATTCGAAATCCCAGGCCGGCATAACCTCTCCGCTCGAGCCGTGAAACCCCACCCTTCTCCGTCTGCCACATCACCGCTACCTAACCGGAGCCTCTTCCCCGACGACATCATCCACCGCAACAGCTCGACGTCCCTCGTCCACCTCCCTGGATGAGGATCCATCGTCCATCTCGCCGTCCCGCCAGTTCTTCCGCCCCGTCCTGCACCTCCAAGGAGCTGCTCCGACAATCGCCTCGTCTATCACGGCTGCTCCATCCCCACAGCGCCGCCTTAACCTCGTCTATCGTGGGGACGAGATAGCCCGAGAGGTACCCCACTATCTATCTTAGGGTTCACGGTGGGGGGGGGCTAGAGGGCTGGCTGGGGCAGCGGTGGCGAGTTGTTTCGGGGCAGCAAGGCGGCGCTGGGGCCGGCGGTTCGGCCGGTGGTGGCTGGCGGCTCAGGGGGGTGCAGGTTGAAGATGAACTGTAGGCCCTCCCTAAACTACATGTCAAGTGCCTCTCTACTACCATTGCGTTCAGTTTCGACAGTAGCATTCATATTCCACAGTAAATTTCAGTTTCGATAGTTAAGTTCAGAGTCAACAGTTTTTACCTCATCTGTTATAGTCAGGTGGTTTTTGGTGATGTTAATTTTACATCCATTTTACATCATCTATTGGAGATGCTATTAGAATCCCACTTGAGATTGACGATGTCTGTCTTGTGCTGCTTCAGTCTTGATGTCTTACGGCTCACCGGAGCTGCTCCAGTGACAGAACGATCCATCACAATAGAGCAGTGCCTTGGATGCCGTCTACAGATTCCTCAGATCTTCCTCCACACCTACGATAGCCACCTCTGCCTCAACTGCTTCAGCGACCAACCCAATGATGCTGAGGTCGACACGGCTACGGCAAAGAGGTTGTACACTTGTTGCATCACTTATTACTATACATTCACATCGATCCATTAGGGCTATTTTGGTTCAACTGAAAAAGATCGATCCACTGGTTGTAACCATCACTCTAAATTTCTGCATGCTCTCCTTACATAATCTCACCATATTTTTTGTATGCATGTCAGATATTGTACACAGTCATGCTGAACATGTAGAGAAAAAGAGATGAGTTTTGCGTGGAAATACAATGTCATGCAGACATCGCTCCATGGTGGGTTCAATGGCAAACCCTCCCCACCCCTCTCCAGATTGTAATCCAGAGGAAGATATCTGTTCTGAGGCGGATTCGGACGCCGCTGACCACTCCTATTTACCCCCCAAGGTGTCTGATCTACCTTGGCATGATGATGTTAGTCATATCATGCATATGTTGCCTTGCAGTGCCTACTTTTGACATCATATATGTCATCTGCTTAGTTTAGACATGTTCTGTAATGCCACTTGTTTAGTTTCTATATCATATATGGGAATTATGCAGTCTCATGTCTTTTAGCCAGCCATAATATATGTGAAATGTGCAATGCCATCCTGTTTAACCAGGCATCATATATTTGAATGATATCTTGCCCTTCCTTTTCTTCATTACATTTCCATTTGTCGACAATGTTTGTACATTAAACTACTCTTCCTGTGAATCAGCCATTTGGGTGGGAGATGGAAAAATCTGGAGTGAAAACAAGGCCTTCAGAGCAGACAGTGCTACCTGTCGAAGCAGATCTCTTGTTGGGTCCCGATAGCTCCTCGGATATGGATTTAGAGACAGATGACCAATCCTATTCCCCCACTGAGGTGTATGCTCTAACTTGGCACGGTTATACTGCTCATATCATGCATACAGTGTCTTGCATTGCATAGTTTAGACATCATATACACAATATTCAACACCATGTTCTTAGTTTAGACATCATATCGAATGCCCTCTATTTAGCATATAAATCACATATGTGAATTAAATGATGCGATCCTGATTACTTAGATAACATGTAGGTGAATTATGTCATGTGATCCTGTTTAGTTATTCATCATATCTTTGAATTATGTTATGCTATGCTATCCAGTTTAGATAGACATCACATATGTGAAATTATGTCATGCTATCCGTTTTAGTTAAACAATATACATGTCAACTATTTCATGCCCTCTTTTTCCACACTATCTATTGCATCCGTCTCTCATACAATGTCTGTACATTCAACTATGTTTCCTGTTTATCAGCCATTTGAAGTGGAGCGGGTGATGCTAGTATCTAGCGGACTAAAAACACGGTCTTCGAATAAAATAGTGCTACCTCTTGGTGGAGATAGCACCACGGTTGTACATGCACAAGAACAAGCCCTACCACACATAACCCAAACTCTCACAGATTGTACCCCTACTACGATGGGCAGAGAACCAGCTTCACCCAATCTAACCCCAACCCCAGCCGATAGTAACCCAGTTCTTGTTGACATAGCACCATCTCCACCACAGAGCTCCCAAACAAGAGCAGTTAGTAAGACAGCTCCAGTGCCCAAAGGGCTAGTACTATCACGGCGTACCCCAACTCCACCAGTTAATACGCCTATTCCTGTGGAGGAAACACAACCAGCTAGTCGTAGTTTAGCATCTATCTCATTTGATGTTGTTAAATCGTATGTGCATATCTTCCCATCTTGGAAATATTATACTGAAGATGAAGGAAAATGCCAGTTGCAGGTGTTTGTCCAGGAGTTATGTGTAAGTAATGTTATTCATGGCAATTACTTTGCTTCGTCCCATACATCCTACCTCCATGATGGTTATAATACAGAAAATTTTCGCATTTTTCTCTATAGAGAAGGACCGATTTGGAAACTCAGGATGAGGTAACCTGTGCTAATACCTCTGCTATCTTCAAGAATTCATGGTGGCAGTATCGGAATTACCGGAAGAAAACGTACTTCACCGGCAAAGAAACTCATCAAATTCCCTTACTTTCTCCTGAGACACATTTACTGCATGATGACTAGGAACGCCTTGTTCTGTACTGGTCCTGAACCAAGATCGTGGTAACGTCTATGAGCTCATTTTCTATTTTTAAGTATTATATTCTTGCGTCTTATTGTACTCTGTTCATGTAGAACAAGTGCCTAAACCTGAAGAACAACTGTTCTAATCTAAGATTCCATTGCTACCATAGGACATAGATATATGTTTGTTTGATGTTTTTATTATGTACTAGTACTTGGCAATAGAAGACTTGGTAGTTTAATCCTGTCCAGCTTACCAATGAACTGGTTCACCGAAATGAGTTTCATATAGTAGTACATGCTAAACTTGTTATGTGTCTGCTTGTTTCTTCTTTTAGAATGCTGACAGAATATTGGGGAAGAGTGCCTTATTAAGCAACGGTAATGGAAGTAATGCAGATAAGGTTCAGGATAGTGACACATCCTCTCTTGGTTTAGTGTTGGAGTTACTGGACACTACCGCTTGCACAAGCTATTCAAACTCACTGTCTGAATCAGTTCGGTTTCTTGAGTCTCAACTACAAGCTAAAAGACATCAATCAGGTGTGCTGCAACAAGAAGCGGAAGGACTGCGGAAGTCCCTGGAGCATTCAGATGCATACTTTCTGGTGCAACAGCAAGTGTTGGAGGATTTTAGCGCCAAACAGGACAAAGCTAATCAGCTTGCTAAGCTTATTGCCAGCATGGTGGATACCCAGGATAACGTTTCTTGAGCTCTTCTGAAGTTGTTTCAGTTATGCTCTTGTTTTGCTACCGCGTTTATTTGCACTGGTGGCCAATTTTGACGGCCAGTGTATATGATATGCTGCTTTGTTCCCTATATTTGCACTGGTGGCGAACTTTGATGCCCAGCGGATGTAATATGTGTAATAGCCGTGATAGCCTAGAGTTAGTTGCTTGCTTATTTATTTCCTTGTTGTCTTGTTTATTTGTTTGCTTGTAGTCATTGCAGTTCTTTTTCCGCGGTTAACTAGTGGCTGCAATAACCTATTTTTTAAAACTAGGCCACAATAACTTTGGGCTAATATTTACTGTAGTGACACTGGGCCTCCTAAGGGCCGTAAAAACAGTGGGCCTTCTACGGGCCAGAGAAACAATGGGCCTTCTACGGGCCGTATCATCAATGGGCCTTATACGGGCCGTATGATCGATTGGCCAAACATGGGCCAATAACAGGCCGCATTATGGCTGTAAGCGGTCTAGAGTTGGAATCGTCCGTTCATGGGCCGACCGTAACGGGCCATCATTAATAGGCCATCTTTGATGACGCTATGAAAACGGCCCAATGTATTAACAGACCACAAACGGGCCAACTGTAACGAGGGGCTGAATTTGGCCCGCAAGCAAAAAATGACAGTAATGGGCCGTAAATAACCGAATGCTGCAAATGAGCCCAAGAATAAATGGGCCCTCAGAAGGCCGAAAGTTAACTTGGGTTGGAAACGGCCCAATGGAATAACGGGCCGTTAATGGGTATAAAGTGATACACTGTTCATTATGGGCCAGTTTCACCACGGGCCGTTAATGGGTGTAAAGTAATGCACTGTTCATTACGGGCCAGTTTCAGCACGGGCCGCTAATGGGCCAAGAGTTACAAAGGGCTTCATATGGGCCAAAAGACGTCATGGGCTATACATGGGCCAGAAGTGAAAACGGGCTGGAATCATATTGGACGGCCTAGATGACGCTATTGGGCCTAATTCGGATTGGGCGTAATGGGCCTAGGCTTAGCGGGCTATAAATGGGCTATATGCGAACAGGCCGTTAACAGGCTTTCCTTGGGCCGGCCCTCCACCTTTTGACCAAGTCAAGCGGACCGGCCTTTTCACAGGAATGGGCCTCTATTGGGCCGTGCCACGTGTCGACATATCATAGGTGCCTCTCTAACCCACTTACGAGCTGACACGTGTTTCGTCAGGCCAATAAGAATTTTACACGTGGAAATTTCCCATTGGTCGGGGCTGTTAACGGGTTATCGGATCCAAAACCCGACCCGATAGCTTAACGGCGTTCCGTTACAGTGGATGCCACGTGTCGGTCACCCTTGATGAAAGCACTTCTGTGACGCGCGATTTATCGTCATGGAAGTAGACACTTCCGTGATGATAATTTTGGTAATGTCATGGAACACTTCTACGACAGCACAGGTATGACTATCTTGATTCTGTCATAAATTTGTCATGGATGTACATGCATGACAAAAAAAGCGACCTACTGTGACAAACACGTATCATCACGGAAGTGTTTTTTTGTAGTGTGTACCGACCATGAATATTCCAACCCGGTTTGGCGGATCAGAAGGGTCCGGAATACTGTCGCCATCGGAACAGCCCCCAATCCGGCCATCTTGTAATTGATACAATGACTCGGTCTCTCCGGTCGATGACTCATCGCCGGAATAAACGACGATCTCACCACCAGATTCCGATCTATCCTCGTATTCCCCTCCATGGATGACTCCCACAAAGGCACGCTTCATGGCCGGCTTGACCCGGGCAGATCCTGCACGCTGAGCCATTTTGACGAGGTCAGTGCAGATGTCCGGCTCAGGGCCCGGTTCACCGATCTTGCCGATGAAGACGTGTATGCCACCAAAGGGGACCCGGTACCCATACTCAATTGAGCCGGCCTCGGGGCCCCATCCTGCATCGTCGATGTAGAGCTTGCCGCGACGACTCTTGGTCATCCGTCCCACGACGTAACCCTTGAGTCCTTCAAAGTTGCCCTCCAAGAACTTGAGACCATCGTGCGATAGCCCCACGGTGGGCGCCAACTATCGTGGTTTTGTCACGGCAGATGTCCTCTTGAAAGGACTTAGTCGTGGAACCATCGCTACGGGTTAGCTTGAAGGGGTTAAAGCGGACAAGGGACGCAAGAGAGTTTATACTAGTTCGGCCCCTTCGATGAAGGTAAAAGCCAACGTCTATTTGTGATGGAATTTATGGGGTTTTGATGACCAGGGAGCGAATATGCTTCGCCTAAGTCTCGAGTTGTTGTCTGTTGTCCTGAACCGCCGTCGGGTCGTCCGCTTATATACATGGGTTGACGCCCATCGGTTTAAGGAGTCCCGAGACCGGCTCATAAGCGTGTCCGGTTCGGTCTCCACTACTTCTATCTTACAATACAAGTTACATACCAAAAGCCGGTTTACAGCTGCAGTCCTTAAAACGGTCCTGGGCCTTACACAACATCCTCATCTGTCTTCATGGGCTTCAAGCATAACCAACTACTGATGAAGTTAACCTAGCCTCTCCTGGCCGGTTTACACCCAATAGTAATATCGCCAACACACCGCCTATGGGTGCGATTTAATATCTGATGCTCAGTTGTGTTAGTCTTGTTATTTATATTAGTTATTTCTGTATTTTATACATTCTTAAAAATGCCATTTCTATGCATATGTTATAACTTTTAAACCATTGGTCCGATTAAAATATGTTATATATGTAAGTTTCTTAGAATTTTGTCAAGTTTCTTAATAAGTTATTTTCACATATGTCAACAATTTTTAACTTGGTGTCTGAATTAAAATTGCTCAAATACCCTTGTAAAATTGGTAAACTCGTAACTAATTAACTTCATTTTGGATCACAAAAATTTATATATGGTTTAGGAAAGTACAAATGTGTAGATTGCAACTAAACTCATAGCTAATTAACTTTATTTTCACATATACCATTGAGTTTCATGTTAGCAGCTCCTATAATACAGTTTAGGGAAGAACCTTAATTATCCTCATTAAATGCCATGAGGTATTTTTGAGGGATGCTATCTAAATGTTTCCCACCTCATTTAATATGACTAGATAGAGTAGTTTACTTCTGTTTGACCACCTTGCCATGTTGCAGCATTTAATATTGTTGTGTAACTAAATGCCTTTCCGGTAAGTGCTTTCCAAAGGAGTACACTGAGTGTTACATCTCAAGGCGTCTGTTGGGCTGTGATCCAACGAAGAAATTTATGGTTACATCAAATCCCACAATTTATTAAAAGAATACATGTTTTATGAACATATTAAATCACACGGTTCACCCAGAATGTAACATGTGCAATACATAACTAGATTAAAGTGATTTCTTGAACTTTTGCATGTGCTATTGACAGTACAATGCACACGTTCCATCTGACATGTAACGTGTGTGATGACTAGTATCATTGCAAATGGTATATGGGAAGAAACAACAAGAGATAGTTATGCTATCACAAGCAATTTAATGAAACGAATTGTCAGTGATTGACTCCATATTCTCATATGATTCTTGGTTTAGAAATCAAGTGGGATGGTTTTATGATCGCAAACATTTCCCTGTGGTCAGTTATGGACTCCCCTATAGCCAACCCACTCAATCACATGGTATCGGAAACATTATGAGGTGCCATGTTGTTAAGACTACAATGTCAATGCCATCTGAAGAAGTTAAAACATGGGTTTTTTACCTCTTTTTGGAAAAATGAAAGATAAAGAATAACCTAACAGATTATTATGAGAGTACAATGATTCATGTTGTTGATGGGCACCTCACATATTGCCATGAGAGCACCAATTATCAATGTTAACTAAGATAGCGATCTTTCCTTGCTCAGGAAGCTTACCTTAATATGACTATAGATATGATGGCCTTGGGTTGCGAAGTGCCACCAAACAAAAAATATGATAAATATGACCAAGTTTTTTGAGGTGTATATATACCAAGGGTATCAGAAATCAACCCCGACAGGGTGTGCATAAGAACCTAGGCAGGGTGTCCATGCACCAATGTCCTTCCTGACCTTGTTCCTTGGACTTTTGATTCCCTTCCTTTATTAAATTGAACCTCCTAATTTTCCAGACTTCCCCTGGAACTCCAAAAACCTATTTTCACTTAAAGCATAGGTATTGAAAACATGAACTAGCTCTACAAAATTGATTAATATGTTGGTCCAAATAAATTTGAATATAACATGAACTAGCTCTACAAAATAAACCTATTTTAATAGAATTATGGAATGAATAGAACAAAAAACATAGATAAATTAAGAAGATATCATTGGTTCCCTTTTGTAGCCAATGTGCTTTACCGTCAATCTTAGTTTGGATGCTATATAAATAGTAATGCACTTATCACCTGTCAATGTGCGGAATGATTCAGTTCAACAAGCTAAACTTAGATAGGTGATAGATATACTATTTATTTTAAGTTGTAAGACGTGTGCCAAGTTTAGTTCACTTAGTTGTATTCCTCTGGTTAATTTTGCTTCCTTGCTTTCCTCTTGGCCTTACGACCTAACTATTTATACTATCTATAGGGCACGAACATTATAAGAACCTCCAAATGATAGAAACCAAAACACACACCATCTTCACAACATTCTTTGCCTTCTCTCAGAAAAATCACCGACATTCTGCCATTATACCATGGAGGCCTGGAGGAAGACAACCATGTGTTGCTTGATTCTTTTCTGCCTTATGGCTACATGTAGTCAGTATAATTATCCATAGTATCAGCATTTCGCCGAAGTTTCATGCTGTGCAATGACATATCAACATTGCTGGACACATTCATTCATATTACTTCTCCTAACCTTGTCTATTTATCCATAGGTGAGGTTTCATCTACCGAAAACATGTGCTATCACAACCATTGGAATAAATGCCATCCTGATCAAAATGGAATGTGTCGAGATAGTTGTGTGAAAGACGGATGGGATGATGGACAATGCCGGAACAGGTTTAAAAGACTAAAGGGTGCCAAGTGCGAATGTTACCCTAAGACTTGTGATCATTAGGGAGGCAACATGCGACTTTCTTCTACCAAGTTACTACTATTTATAAATTTACATCGGTTTTAATGATTGACGTCAAACATGTTTTAACACCAATCATGGTGAATACTATATCACCTTCTATTTATTTCTTTATTCCAGACCATTGTATTCAAAATTATGATGTTACACAATTATACCTAATTACTGTTTGATGTATCCTTAAACTAAACAGATTTTTGAGTGCTTATTAGCAAAATTTGATATTTCACTCGCATGCATCATCCTAGTAAGAAATCATATGTTTATTTACTAGGTTTGGTAATCAATGTGAAAATTTACGATATACCCTAAAAAGTGGGGTAAAGAATCACACATAAGTTCCATCTTTTGTCAGATCAAAGTGGGATGAGACCTCAAATGTATTACTAAGAACACCTCATAGTTGTATCCTTGATCTTAATGTACTGAGCATGCCCATGTTGCTTCAGGCAGCCCCATAAATGATGCTAGACATCACCTCGGGTGTCTTTCAAATTTATACTAGACATGCATCATATTAAATCTCATTGATTCCCAAAAGATTCAATCTAATATACGTAAAATCATAGCATGAGCAAGATTCAATCCAACAAAAAGAAGCTCAAAATAAGAGGTGATACCTCATATATGTCTAGGATCTTTGAATATATTGAGATGACACCCTATATAGTGCATGAATAACTTTGAATACCATCCGTTGAATTACCTCCGTCCAATGACTGATAGGAGGCAAATCCAAGCATCCGCGTCCAATGGATTAACTAATTGGTTGCACCAGATTGTGCCACCTTGCATCTCTAAACATCTCTATCTTGCCAATCCTATGAGGTGGTTATGTGGTCTGGCGTGAATGAATCGAAGTTGTAGTAGTATCATGTTGCTATGTGCTTCTCTAGAAATCTGTATCTTGCCAGTTGTAGTAGTATCAATAGTTGGGTTTCCCGGCTCCTGTGCTTGCCTCTAACGCTCACGACCCATTCGGCTAAGAGTGTAAAGGGAGAACCACTACGAGCGCCGACATTTCAATTGTATCAGCGGCTCAGTGGAGAAAGGCGAAAACTAACTGTCCTTGTAAGCGTAAACTATTCGGCAATGGGAAGACAGTGTCAAACAAAGGTTCATTGCAGATCATCCACGTAAAACGAGGGGCTTTTCTTCAAATAGGCGGAAGTGAATAGCAGCTTAAACCCCGACCAATTGCAGAACACTTCACACATCGGGGGCTATTCGCTAGTACCCACAGTTAAGATCTTAAAGACTAAGTGAAAGCTATGAAACCAAAATAGTCCGATTACCTTGTTTCATATGCGTGGACCGCCTTTGGGAACCAAGACATCGGCTAAGGGTTGAAACTGCACATGAAACACCCTTTGTATCCTGTGCTTGCTTCTAAAGCCAATTCGGTCACACAAGAGTAAAAATATAAGGGTAAATAAATATATACGCTCGTACATTGGAACATAAAGCCACATTTATTACCAAACAAAAAGCATGTCTTTACATCGTGCTAACTTTGTCATTCCGAAGTATAATGTGTGCTTGGGACACCGCTCCTCAGTGATCTGAGCTCCCTCCATAACCCCAATCAAGTATAAAAACACGGTCTGATTCTTCCCTTCAGGGGGCTCGAGGCCATGAGCGTCACATCAATACGCCGATAGTTAGTCGCCATGCAAGCATACGCCCATTGGATGCCCTCCAGTGATTCACCTAAGGGGCGACCTCTCGCAGTTGGGCCTGTGGACCGAAGAAGATGCTATGCAGCGCTGCCGCGGGCCAGAGCTGGATGTAAAGATCTTGCAGTGCCGGCTTCACCATCCGAAAAAGCTCCATGAGTAGCTTCATTTGGTTATTGAGCAGCTCTGGGTACGATGGTGCCTGGAACAGATTCTAGAATGCCTTCTCTGTGGCATGGACCTCTTGAGCACCGAAGTAGCGGCCGACGTCTGAAGCGCTCCTCATGAGGTCCCTGAAAGCCTCTGCGGATCGCCATACTTGGGTGAGCTCAATGAACCCCTTGCGGCAAAAAATACACTGATGCAAAAAATGGCTTACCAACAACGATTTGCTTCACGTGCTGCAGCACTTTGTGGTCCGCCCGGGCCTGGGTCTGGACCTCAGCGTATGCCAGGCTCAGGTTCTTGAGCTCCATGGTCACCTTCTTCTCCTCTACCTGAAAGGCGTCGTGATCAATGTACATGCCTTTCTGGGTGTCCTTGACCTTGATGACCCGGGCCTGGTCCTTTCCCCGAGTTACCCTTTCTTCGGCTACCTCCTTCTCGGCCCGAGCGGCTGCAGCCTTTGCTGCTCCGCCTCACGCCGAGCTCTACTTAGCTCAACCTTAAGAGCCTCAAGCTCTGTCACTACGGCTATCAAAACCAAAGGCTCAGGTATTAGCATTATATCATAAAACAACACGCAAAGTAAATTTGATAGCATGGTGCTTTTTAGCCTATACCTTGAGCCTGCTTATCGTAGTATTGTCACGGCAATATGTCCTTGTGAAATGACTTAGTGGTGAGGCCATCGCACCTAGGTGGTAGCTTGAACGGGGTTGGCTGGAATTGAGAGACACAAGTTTTACCCAGGTTCGGCCCTCGTGATGTTGGAAAAAGCCTACATCCTGCTTAATTGATATTGATGATGGTGATGATCTTGATTACAATGGTGCTATTTTGCTACCTCTCATCTCGAGAGCATCTACTTTGATCTTGTCTAATACTTGTCTGTCTACCCCCCTTTGGGGTGCGTTGCCCTTCCTTATATAAGTTGAAGGGGCGCCTTCATGTAGAGTCCTAGTAGGATTACAACTAGTCTCCTTTCTATTTCAAGCCGGAGTCTAGTTCGGGTCTTCTCCTGGCAAGGTTCGTCGGCCGGGTCGTGATCTTCCTGGCTGGGTTTACCAAGTCTGGGCCTTCTCCATGCGCCGGCCTCCAGCCTCTTCGCAAGCTGGCTTTCTACTTGGTTGCACACTGGGCCTTTGGTCCTTGTCGTCCAAGTCGACCCGTTAAGTCAGGTGACTCATGGGCCGCCAAGTGATGGGCCGGGTTACACCTCCTGGCCAGGTCAAACCATGGGGAATATCCCCAACATTAGCTCTAGTTGAATTTGGATTTATCCATGTTAAACTTATCCTAAAAAATAACGCAAGAACAAATTTGATAGGTTATGCACCGGGTCGAGGGTTCTTCTGGACCAATGTATGTTCATCCTACAGTCCTTGTCATTTCCTTCTTTGAAGACACCCGACCGAGTCAATCTTTGTCAGGTCGTGCAAATTTTCCACACATAGAAATTATTGAGTTACTCCATATCATGACATCATCTCAACCACCTTGATACATGTCCATGATCTCATAACTAATCTTTTTTTAGCAGATATGTCAAACTTTGTCAATGCAAAAATTCAAGCGCTTCATTCAACGGAATTCCTCTTGGAAAGTCTGAGTCTCTTAGTTACATCACTGGGACGGCTTCAAAATCAACTATATGACGCTGGTTTCTTGCAGAAAAATATTGGGGAAAAAATAATCCATTTGAGTCAGCTTCCAATGCTCTGGTTCGACAAAATTATTGGACTTAAGATATCCTTATGATACTGAGCCGGCTTTGAATACGTCGGCTTGATAAAAAAATTGGACTTAAGATATCCGTCTGATAATCAGTCAGCTTGAGGATGTAGAGCTTGTTGAGTTGCGATCGTCGAAGTTGCCGAGTTACAGAGATTGATGATGCCGGGTCATGATTGTTCCTGACAATGTGTCATGATTGTTGCTAACAGTAGTTCATGTAATTTGTTGTCCTTGGTTTCTTCAGACCAAATCCTTATAGGAAGGATCCTCCCAGGTTGGGTTTTCCCAGCCCGGGTCAATCTGAATTTTATTTCAACTCCAATATATGTATCAACTGTAACCCCAAGATCGAGTTAGCACCTTGTGATGACTTGGTGCTTGCTTTTGTAATTATAGCTTCAAATTGTTGAGTCGGTTTTCCGGGCCTTTCTATGAATAGCTTGGAGGAGATAAACTTTGCAAATTTCTCAACAAAGAATATGATACCCGGTGACGGTGTCCTGGACTAGGGGGTGCTCACCATGTCATCTCCTGATCTGTTAGATTGGGCCGAGGACCCCCATGGCCGTATAATCATGGGCCAGTTCGGACAGCTGCCACATACAAGGAAGATTCCACAAGACTTGGCGATCAAGACAAGGACTCCTCCCCACCGGCATATTCGGCTAGGACTCTTGTTATCCTAGGCCTCTGGTGCATTATATAAACCGAGGCCAGGCTAGTCGATAGATCATATACAAACAATCATACCATAGGCTAGCTTCTAGGGTTTAGCCTCCTTGATCTCGTGGTAGATCTACTCTTGTACTACCCATATCATCAATATTAATTAAGGAGTAGGGTTTTACCTCCATCGAGAGGGCCCGAACCTGGGTAAAAACATCGTGTCCCTTGTCTCCTATTACCATCCGCCTAGACGCACAGTTCGGGACCCCCTACCCGAGATCCGCCGGTTTTGACACCGACACCCGGTTTTCTCAAAACCGAGAACTTGAAGGTGTACCTCCCTTATATCCATATTACATGTAGCCCCCAAGTCTTAAGAGGGGAATGTAGTGACAGCTTAAGACTTGGTTCAATATAAATGTTGTAACTTTGGAGAAATCTGGGTTGTTCATCTCAGTCACCAGTCATAAACTGAATGTTTTGCATTTTATAAACGAGCAAGAGAGATGAGGGAAGAAGCCACTCAATCGGGGCGATCGGCTCTATATTTATATCATGATTACATGGAGCCTTGGAAGCCAACGAACATACCTCCTCATATCAATCTACAAGCGAGTATAATTAGGAAGATACGGAGGTATGATATAGCTATACAAGGTATGTACTTTAACATCCCCCTGCAGTCAATGCATCAGATGGACGGACGCATAGAATGTATGGAAAGTCCATGAATAGCTGGACGGTAGACTCTTTGTCATAATATCAGGAAACTGATGCGAAGATGGCACATGAAGAACCCGAATCAGACCGAGAGACACCTTTTCACGATACTGAACCGGGTTGCAAGCCATGTAGATAGCGCTGGCATTTTCACAAAAGACGAGAGTGGCGGTGTGGAGGGGCGATGAAGCTCATGCAGAAGTTGACAAAGCCAAGAACATTCAGCCACAGCGTGAGCCACGACACGATAGTTGGCTTCGTCACTGGAGCGAGAGACTGTAGCCTTGCATTTGGGGACCAGGACAAAGGTTGTCACCGAGATATACCCAATAACCGAAAGTGGACCAGCGAGTATCAGGGCAGCCAGCCCAATCAGCGGCCGAGTACGCGATGAGACTACAAAAAAAATACACTTCCGTGATGATATGTGTTTGTCACAATAGGTCAGGTTTTCTTTCATGCATGTACATCCATGACGATTTTATGACAGAATCAAGATAGTCATACAATTGCTGTTGTAGAAATGTGGTATCTCCTCCGACCTCCAGGGCTTGAACTCAATAGTAACATTGTGAGACTTGATGAAAACTGCAAACCCAGTCACCCTCTGAAGAACTTCCTCATTTGGGAAGGACATGAGAAAAGCATCCTGGCCATGCGGTATAGCCTCCCAAGTCCATTGCTGCTGACACTGAGCTATCTTAGCAACCTCTGCCTCCATAATATTGGGACTGATAGAGCCGCCAGGAATTGATACCAATGCTATTGGCGAATCCTTTGGTGAGAGATACGCCCTCAGATATTGTCGGGCATCTGAAAGAAAGCCATATTTTCAGTTCCATATCCGCAAAGCATCAACCCCGGCTTTGGCATTTTGAGAGTAGGACACCGGCGCATGGTCATTGGGTGATTATACTTGTTGCAAATGAAACAGTATTGTTGTGTCTCGCAGTCGTCAGAATAGTTTGCAATATTGTAATATTGTCAAATGAAGATCCCAATTACTCCATGTACAGAAGTTTTTGATGTTTGCTACAGAAAAAGAAAGCAGCACAATGAGTAAAATGAACATCAGTCCATGAAAGTGCAGAGCTTAAGCTCTATTCAGCAGATGAAAATAGTAGTACGAGCTCTGGGCCGGCTAAAGTAAACATTCGACCTCTCTTGACGAACTCAGGGGTGGGCTCGACGGTCTCGACGGGGTGGGCAGGAGCGCGAGCCTCCGGCGCGCGGTAGCGTCGCGCACCTCCTCGAGGATCTCGGGCACATTGACTAGTCGGCCCGTGGTGGAGGCAAGAGCGGCGCTGCCAAAGGTGATGGCTTTGGCGTTGACGACGGCCACAACCAGGCCGCTCGAGTTGGGGCATCTATGCACGATCTGG
Source organism: Triticum aestivum (assembly GCF_018294505.1). Taxonomy (NCBI): domain Eukaryota; kingdom Viridiplantae; phylum Streptophyta; class Magnoliopsida; order Poales; family Poaceae; genus Triticum; species Triticum aestivum. Next base: position 4,036,392 of record NC_057800.1, read on the forward strand.
ATCACCGCCTGCGCAAACGACTCCTTGGCCACCGTCTCCTGCCGCGCCGTCACAGCCTCGCCCAACGCCACGGGGGTCGGAGCGGCGGTGCTGGGGGGAGGCGGGAAGGCCGCGTAGCCGGCCGCCAGGCCGAGGGCTGGCCACGTTCCTTCCATCGACGCTACGAGGGAGGGGGTGGGCGCGAGCAAGAGACACGGCGGGAGGAAGAAGAAGAAGAAATTTTTGGATTGAAAGAGCGGAGATTCGGGAGGCAGGCAAGGGAGGCAGGGGAGCTGCGCGAGGCAAAAGGGAGTAGCGGAGGAGGCAGCTGCGGCGGCGGCGACGGACGCGCGGGAGAGCAGGGGAGCAGGGCGGCGCAGGGGAGCTCCGGCGTCGATGCGCCTGTGTCAGAGCTGCGGAGCATCGACTGAAGAAGACGAGGAGTGCGGGTTGTGTCGGGAGTTTGGGGAGGAGTTTTCTGTAAAATCGCCTTGGAGACAACTTTTCCTGGACGGAGGGAGTAGTAGACTTATAATCTTCCCTGTAGAATAATTGCTTTTGTAAGCTAAAGGAGTTAGACTGAAATGTAGTAAGCTAATTTGTTGCTCCCAAATGCTTTGACGATTATAGCTGAAATGTAGGTTACACAAATACTTTAACTATCCAGCCCAAATGCGTTGCAAGACCTATGTATGTCTACAAACTGATTATAATTTTTTTGTAGGTTTTGGTCACCCTTCGGTTCAGCTTCTTGCACGTATCCAATGCAAATAGCATATCCAGTAACCTGACCCTTACAAAAAAGTTTAGTTTGTTCATAACTCATTAATTTAATCAGCAAATATTATGGTAATAAATTGCTTTGGTACATGATGGAACAAAGGAGATTAAACACTAGGTTGTGTGGATGTGGACCAACAAAGATGAATTCATTCCTGTAGTTGATGTGGAGTTCATCAAGTGGTAGCCTAATGTGATTTATTCTCGATATACATGGCAGCTGACTCTTCTATTTCATAGCTTAGATATTCTGCTGTACACTGCAGTACATTGCTTCTGTCAAATTGAAAAACAAACAGGTTTTAATAAGAAATAATTCCAGTGACACTAGTAGAAAACAGGGCTTTGGTCCAGGCCGGGTCAGCCCATTAGTCCTGGTTCAGTCCAGAATCAGGACCAATGTGGGCATTGGTCCCGGTTCGTGAGCCCAGGGGGCCGGCCGGGCCACGTGGGCCATTGGTCCCAGTTCATCTAGACCTTTTTGTCCCGGTTGGTGGGATGAACCGGGACCAATGGGCCTCGCTCCTGGCGCACCACCATTCGTCCCGGTTGGTGGCTTGAACCGGGACCATGGGCTCCCCTTTAGTCCCGGATCATGTCACCAACCAGGACCAATGAGGTGCCTATATATACCCCTCGCTCGCGAGCAGAGCACCCCAGTGCTCTATTTTTCTCTGGCCGAGGGGGAGAGGGCTTGGTGGTGCTCTAGCTCACCTCCTATGCACACAAGGTGTTCGATGGAATGCCCGAGCCACACTACTTAAGCTTTCTCCTCTCCAAGCTCGACCTCCAAGCTCCATTTTCCATAATATTTGTCTAGGTTTAGCGGTGCGTCACGCCCCGTCCCCGTCTTCACCGCCGTCGATCACCCGCGCCGAGCTCATCGCCGGCACCACCGTGGTGAGCCTCTTGTTTTATCTTCTTTCTGAAAGGAAAAATATTCTTACTTGTATGTTTACATAGATACTTGTATTATTTTCTTACTTTTATCATTGCATCTTATATAGTACGATGGTTTTGGTATCCGCCCCCGTCGGCCCTCGTCCTGTCTATGATTCGGATGTGGTATATATATTATCTTTATAACTATTGGTTCATTTATTGTTTATGAAAATTATGCCGACCAACGTGACATAGATTTTATTTATGTAGGATGTATGTGAATCAGAAATGCCAACCGACCGTATTGTCGAGAGGTTAAATTTAGTTGAAGAAGAAAACAATTTGTTGAAGGAAAAAATAAAAAAATTGAGGAGGAGAAGATGATATTGGAGTTGCATGTTGCGGATGTCGTTGATGATCACAAGATCAAGATGGATGCAATGCGCTTGAAGATTAGAAAGATTAGAAAATATGCCATTCATACCGAGGCTTGGTATCATTATGCCGTTGGATCAATTGTTACCTTGGTTGCGATTATGATCACATTTGTTTTCGCATTGAAATGTTTTACATAGTTTCAATGTATGGTTTAATTAATTAGATGCTCTAGAGAGCTATATGTTGTTAGATGAGAACTATGTATGCACTTTGGTTTTAATGTGATGATGAACTTCTATTAATTTGGACACTTAATTATATATAATGCACGCAGATGAACCAGCAATGGATGTACGGTGACAGACACACCCGCAAGTACATTAAGGGCGTGCATGAGTTTCTCGATGCGGCTGAGGCAAACAAGCAGAATGGTTTTATGTGTTGTCCATGCACTGAATGTGGGAATATGAGGTCTTACTCTAACCGGAAAATCCTTCACTCCCACCTGATTTACAAGGGTTTCATGCCACACTATAATGTTTGGACGAGGCACGGAGAAATAGGGGTTATGATGGAAGAGGCGAAGAAGAAGAGTACGATGACAACTATGTGCCCCCTGAATACGGTGATGCTGCAACGGGGGGAGCTGGTGAAGATCAAGAGGAACCAGACGATGTGCTCAATGATGCTGCAACGGGTGAAGCTGCTGAAGATCAAGAGGAACCAGACGATGTGCCCGATGATGATGATCTCCGTCGGGTCATTGTCGATGCAAGGACGCAATGCGAAAGTCAAAAGGAGAAGCTGAAGTTCGATCGCATGTTAGAGGATCACAAAAAAGGGTTATACCCCAATTGCGAAGATGGCAACACAAAGCTTGGTACCGTACTGGAATTGCTGCAGTGGAAGGCAGAGAATGCTGTGGCTGACAAAGGATTTGAGAAGCTACTGAAAATATTGAAGAAGAAGCTTCCAAAGGATAACAAATTGCCCGACAGTACATACGCATCAAAGAAGGTCGTATGCCCTCTAGGATTGGAGGTGGAGAAGATACATGCATGCCCTAATGACTGCATCCTCTACCGCGGTGCATACAAGGATATGAACGCATGCCCGGTATGGGGCGCATTGCGGTATAAGATCAGACGAGATGACCCTGGTGATGTTGACGGTGAGCCCCCCAGGAAGAGGGTTCCTGCGAAGGTGATGTGGTATGCTCCTATAATACCACGGTTGAAACGTCTATTCATAAACGAAGAGCATGCCAAGTTGATGCCATGGCACAGTGAGAACCAAAGAAAGATGGGAAGTTGAGAGCACCCGCTGATGGGGCGCAGTGTAGAAAAATCGAGAGAAAGTACTGGGATGAGTTTGCAAAGGACCCAAGGAATGTATGGTTTGCTTTAAGCGCGGATGGCATTAAACCTTTCGGGGAGCAGAGCAGCAATCACAGCACCTGGCCCGTGACTCTATGTATGTATAACCTTCCTCCTTGGATGTGCATGAAGCGGAAGTTCATTATGACGGCAGTTCTCATCCAAGGCCCTAAGCAACCCGGCAATGAAATTGATGTGTACCTAAGGCCATTAGTTGAAGAACTTTTACAGCTGTGGAATGGAAACGGTGTACGTACGTGGGATGAGCACAGACAGGAGGAATTTAACCTTAAGACGTTGCTGTTCGTGACCATCAACGATTGGCCCGCTCTCAGTAACCTTTCAGGATACACAAACAAAGGATACCACGCATGCACGCACTGTTTAGATGACACTGAAAGTATATACCTGGACAAATGCAGGAAGAATGTGTACCTGGGCCATCGTCGATTTCTTCCGACCAACCATCAATGTCGAAAGAAAGGCAAGCATTTCAAAGGTGAGGTAGATCACCGGAAGAAGCCCGCCATGCGCACCGGTGATCATATGCTTGCTATGGTCAATGATTTACACTACGTAATCTTTGGAAAGGGTCCCGGTGGACTAGCTATTCCGAATGACGCCGAGGGACACGCACCCATGTGGAAGAAGAAATCTATATTTTGGGACCTACCCTACTGGAAAGACCTAGAGGTCCGCTCCTCAATCGACATGATGCACGTGACGAAGAACCTTTGCATGAACCTGCTAGGCTTCTTGGGCGTGTATGGGAAGACAAAAGATACACCTGAGGCACGGGAGGACCCGCAACATTTGCACGAAAAAGGCGGCATGCCTCCGAAGCAGTATAAAGGTCCTGCTAGCTGCGCTCTTACGAAAGAAGAGAAAGAAATCTTCTTTGAATGCCTGCTCAGTATGAAGGTCATGATTGGCTTCTCGTCGAATATAAAGGGAATAATAAATATGCCAGAGAAAAAGTTTCAGAACCTAAATTCTCATGACTGCCACATGATTATGACGCAACTGCTTCCGGTTGCATTGAGGGGGCTTCTACCGGAAAACGTCCGATTAGCCATTGTGAAGCTATGTGCATTCCTCAATGCAATCTCACAAAAGGTGATTGATCCAGAAATCATACCAAGGCTAAGGAGTGATGTGGCGCAATGTCTTGTCAGTTTCGAGCTGGTGTTCCCACCATCCTTCTTCAATATCATGACACACGTCCTAGTTCATTTAGTCGACGAGATTGTCATCCTGGGGCCCGTATTTCTACACAATATGTTCCCCTTTGAGAGGTTCATGGGAGTCCTAAAGAAATATGTCCGTAACCGCGCTAGGCCAGAAGGAAGCATCTCCATGGGCCATCAAACAGAGGATGTTATCGGGTTTTGTGTTGACTTCATTCCTGGCCTTAAGAAGATATGTCTCCCTAAATCGCAGTATGAGGGGAGACTGACAGGAAAAGGCACTCTTGGAAGAGACTCAATAATATGCAGGGACGGATATTCTTCGTCTCAAGCAAACTACACAGTTCTACAGAACTCTACCTTGGTGACCCCGTATGTCGATGAACACAAGAGCAGTCTGCGCTCCAAACAACCGGAGCAGTGCGACGACTGGATTACATGTGAACACATCAGGACTTTTAGCAGTTGGTTGGAAACACGTCTCAGAGGTGACAACACTGTTTGTGATGAGTTGTACTTGTTGTCCAAGGGACCATCTTTGACTGTATTGACTTACAAAGGATACGAGATAAATGGGAATACATTTTACACGATCGCCCAAGATCAAAAGAGCACCAACCAAAACAGTGGTGTCCGCTTTGATGCAGCAACCGAGAGCGGAAAGGACACATATTATGGTTACATAGTGGACATATGGGAACTTGACTATGGACCTGATTTTAAGGTCCCTTTGTTTAAGTGCAAATGGGTCAATCTGTTAGGCGGCGGGGTACAGGTAGACCCACAGTACGGAATGATAACAGTGGATCTGAAAAATCTTGGGTACACTGACGAACCGTTCGTCCTAGCCAATGATGTGGCACAGGTTATCTATGTGAAGGACATGTCTACCAAACCGAGAAAAAGAAAAGATAAGGAAGCGAATACATCATACGATGAGCCAAAGCGCCACATAGTTCTTTCAGGAAAAAGGGACATCCTGGGAGTGGACGGCAAGACAGACATGTCAGAAGATTATGAAAAGTTTCATGAAATTCCTCCCTTCAATGTCAAGCTTGACCCAAGGATCCTGATAAACAATGAAGATTATCCATGGTTCTGGCGCAATAAGCAAAATACACAAGCGAAGAAAAAGTGAAGACTTCCTCCCGGAACTATTATGATGATACAATGCCAACTTTGTAACACACGAACATGCTACCATTGTCCGTTTTGTACATGCACATGCTATGTGGGTGAAATTATGATACCATGCCAACTTTCAACTTTTTCAGAGTTCATTTGAAATGCTTTCATGTCTTATGGTTCGGCCCTCGTAATACCGTGACCATTAGTCCCTGGCCCATGCCAACTTTCAACTTTCAACTTTCTCAAACTAATGGCACTAACAGAAAGTTTATAATTTTGCTCCTCGCCCCTGGCCCATGACCATTAGTCGTGGTTTGTGCCACAAACCGGGACTAAAGGGTTGGTCCTCATTGCGAGCAGAGTTTAGTCCCACCTCGCCAACCGAAGGGGGCTCACACCGGTTTATAAGCCCTTCCCTCTCTGCCTTGTTGAGCTCCTCTCAAAGTGAAAATAGATGGCCTAATAGAGAAAAGTTTAACCTAAATTCATAGTGAATTTCTCTGAAATTCATAGAAATTTACTAGGAATTTAGGTTGAATTTTCTCTATAAGCGCATCTATTCTCATTTTTAGCAAGTTAATCACAAACTTGTGATTCAAACAATTTTCAAAGAATTCAAATTTTAACTATTCAAATTTGAAAACTAATGGCACTAACAGAAAGTTTATAATTTTTCTAAAACTAATGGCACTAACAGAAAGTTTATAATTTTGCTAACCTAAAAGCAAACAGAATTAAAAACTAAAGGAAA
>NC_057800.1:4042895-4043532 GCF_018294505.1 Triticum aestivum
CTAATGGCACTAACAGAAAGTTTATAATATTTCTAAAACTAAAAGCAAAAAGAATAAAAAAATTAAGCAAAAAACAAAAGAAAATAAATAATGCAGAAAACAAAACAAAAAAACTGGAAAAATAGCAACAATAAGTATTTTGTTGTAAGTAGAAACAAAATAAAATAAATAAAGCAACAAAGAAAACAAAAAAAGTGTTTTCAAATTTGAAAACTAATGGCATTAACAAAACGTTTATAATTTTTTTGAAACTAAAAGCATAAAGAATTAAAAAATAAAGCAAAAAATAAAAGAAAATAAATAAAGCAACAAAAAACAAAAAAATGCCACCTACTAGGCCCCCACGGCCTGAATACGACTAGAAACCCATCCAAGGGCCAGGATTCAGGCCCACAGGACGCCCAGTAGGCCCACAGGCATAGCAGTGACAATTAGGCCCGTAAGCCTGCAATGGAGAGGAGCTCGAGAGGGGTGCGGCAGTGGGGCTTATAAACCAGTGCGCACCCCTATCAACTAGCAAGGTGGGACCAAACTTTCGACGCAGCAGCCGCACAAGGCCTTTCGTCCCGGTTGGTGGCACCAACCGGGACTAAAGGGGGCCATTGGTCACGGTTCGTGGCACAAACCGTGACCAATG
>NC_057800.1:4043950-4045993 GCF_018294505.1 Triticum aestivum
GGGCATTGGTCACGGTTTGTGCCACGAACCGTGACCAATGCTCCATCTATATAAGCCACACTTGTGAAAATTTTGGTTCAGTTTCTTCGATCCCACCCCGACGACGCCGCCAGGCTGCCCGTGCTCGCCGTCGCCGCCCCGAGGTCGCTGTCGCCGTCACCGCCCGCTCCTCGTCGCCGCCGCTGCCCGCTCCTCGAGCCCGCGCCACCCTCGAGCCCTTGCCGCCCTCAAGCCCGCGCCATCCCTCGAGCTCGCCGTCGTCCCCAAGCCCGCGCTGTCCCTCGAGCTCACGCTGCCCCTCGAGCTCGCTGTTGTCCCCAAGCCCGAGCCGCCCCCGATCTCGCCGTCGTCCCCGAGCCCTCCTCCCAAAGCCCGTGCCGCCCTCGCCGATGCCCTCGCCGCCGCCCTCGCCGATGCCCTAGCCGTCGCCCTCGCCAGTCAACCTCGCTGCTGTGAGCCGCCGCCACCTGTTTATCATTTTTTTATTTTTTTGTACGTATATATAATGTATATATGTATGTGGCTATATGTATGTATAGATGTTCATATATGTGTATTATTTTTTTGTTTAGAGCATTTTTTGTTCATATATGTATTTTTTTTGTTTATGTGTATTATTTTTTTGTTCATAGCATTTTTTTGTTCATATTTTTTTCATAGCATTATTTCCATGTATATATGTATGTGGCTATGTATGTATAGATGGATAGCATTTTTTCCATGTATTCATGTCATTGTCGATATACCCCCTCCCAGTTAACTTCGACAGGAGGGGGGGTCGATATAAACCTCCCCGATAACTTCGACATGAGGGGGGGTCGATATACCCCCTCCCTGATAACTTCGACATGAGGGGGGGTAGAGAACTAGTTTAGGGGGTCGAGGGTTGAGAACTAGTTTAGGGGGTCAAGGGAAGAAGGGGAAGAAGAGGGAGAAGAAGAGGGAGAAGAAGAGGGAGAAGAAGAGGAGAGGAAGAAGAGGAAGTCTTCTCCTCTATTCTTTCTTCTCTTCTTTTTTCTTCTTCTTCCTATATGTATTAGTTATTTTTGTTTAGGTTGTTAATTAGTAGATATTAATTTTGTTCATATATGTATGGATGCATGTGATATGTATGTATGTATGCATGTATTGGGTATGTCGTTGTCGATATACCCCCTACCCGATAACTTCGACATGAGGGGGTCGAGAGGGGGTCTAGGGTCGTCGAGGGTTCGAGGGGTCGAGGGGTCCAGGGTTGTCGAGGGTTCGAGGGGTCGAGGATCGCCGAGGGGTCGAGAGAGGTTTCCTAGTGTCAAAGTATTGAAGAAATCCATGGCTTCATCATTAGCCGGAAGTAACCAGGGCATGACGAAGTCCTCCAAAGTTATTTTGGAATGGTGTCCCGGATAGGATAATTTGCCTTTTTGTATGAATTTCAGCAAAGGCCATCCAAATAATGATATTTGGAAGGTTCTTGCTGAACTTTGTACCAAAAAGCGAATTATCTTATCTGGGACTCCGTTCCAAAATAACTTTGGAGAGCTTCGTACCATCATGCACCTGTTACTTTCGCCTAACGATGAAGACATGGTTTTGTTGAATTCTTTGACACTAGGCAACCTCCCGACCCCTCGAACATGAGAGGAAGAAGAGGATAAAAAAAGAAGAGGAAGAACCAAAAAAAGAGGAGAAGAAAGAATAGAGGAGTTCTTCTCCTCTTTTTTTTTTCTTCTTCCTCTTTATTTTATCGGGAACGAGGGACGTCGAGGGTCGCCGAGCGGTAGAGGAGAAACCCTAAATAGAAAGTATCATCGGTGTGAGATACATGTACCGTCGGTGTCGGACACTACATCCACGTCCCACAAGTGGCGCGGGCTTCGACGCCCACGTCACTTGTGGGACGTGGATATAGTGTCCGACACCGACGGCCACATGTATCTCACACCCACGATACTTGCTATTTAGAGGGTCAGGGTCAGGGTCGCCGAACGATAGAGGAAACCCTAAATAGAAAGTATCGTCGGTGTGAGATACATGTGGCCACATGTATCTCACACCAACGAT
>NC_057800.1:4047322-4072173 GCF_018294505.1 Triticum aestivum
GAACCGAGTCCGGCCAGGTGTATATATTAGTTAAGCTTCTGCTGACTAGCTAATTGATGCATTCATTGTTTTGGTATGTACACATATTAATTAAGTCTTTGTTCTTTTTTCTAGCCCTCCGGATCGAGCACAACTTCGGTAAAGAGACGAGGCCCGAAGAAAAAGTTGAGCTCGAATGAAAAGTTTGAGATCATAGCAATCGCGCCCGACGGCCAACCGATTGAACCCCTCCGGACAAAGAGCGCATTTGTTGCTCAGTGCGGGGTTTTGGTTAGGGACAAGATCCCGATCAGCATCCAGCAATGGTTTAAGCCGGCTACAGAAGACCCTGAGGTGTCTTATGTCAATGATATGCAGAAAAATGATCTTTGGACTGAGCTGAAGTCAAATTTCACCCTACCGCCAGAGGATAATCCAGAGAAGCCAGTTAAAGAGCAATTAATCAAGTCTTTTGCTCCTAAGAGGATGGCAGAACTATTCAGGAGGTGGAAGAAAGAGCTGAATAAGTTTGTCAAAAATAATGAGACACCAGAATTCAAGGGAAGATACGACAAGATCAGAGATCACTGGCCCGCATTTGTGGCCCACAAGACATCGGAAAAGAGTAAGAAGATGTCGGTGACAAATAAGCAAAATGCTGCGAAGAAGAAGCATCACCATCGCACGGGGTCTGGTGGCTACCTCGTAGTCCAGCCTAAGTGGGCCAAGACTGAGAATGATCTGGTTGATAAAGGGATCGAACCAGAGACAATTAACTGGCCAGACCGTTGCCGGACTTGGTTCTTCGGGGCTGGCGGAACCTTGAAACCTGTAACAGGGAAGTGCATTTGGACGAACGATCGAATGGACATACCAGTCAGGAAGCTTCAACACTATATCAAAGCAGCGCAGCAAGGGACGTTCTTTCCATACAGAGAGAACGACGAGCTCACAATGGCCCTCGGGAATCCTGAGCACCAGGACGGACACGAGGCACACCAGGCTCCATTCCGTGGAAGGTTGGGTTTCCGGACGCAGGCGGTTACAAATCCCATGAGAGGAGGAAAAAAGTGCAGCAGACCCAAATGCAGGCGCTGCAAGCAAGGGTACAAGCGATAGAGGAACGAGAAGAAATCACAACAAATGTACTGCCGAAGCTTCCACAGAAGCTACCCCGCCATCTCAGCGGAGAAGCAGCGTGGCTTCCACTGAGCTGCTTCAGCTGGAGCATGCCTTGACGGCTCCTGCCAGCTATCCCGTGGATGCTATCACAGAGTCTCAAAATTGCCACCTTATGACGCAATGGATGAATTTGAAGGTCAAGGCGGCTGTTGGCTCTATTTATCCTACTGAACCTGGCGCAACTTTTCACTGCCGGCCGATTCCAGAAGGATATTCTAGGGTGATGGTGGATGAAATAACGGAGGGATTTGAGGACCTCCAGCTTGACCACCCTACCGGTGAAGGGGAGACTAGGCTGGGAACTATTCAGCGTAGAACCCACACTTTCGTGCCTCCTATGCCTGCATCCACATGCCTGTAGAACCTACACTTATGTGCCTGCATCCACATGCCTGTAGAGAGGCTCCACTTCAGCACTAACAGTCTCAACACTAAAAAAAATACTGTAGCACACAAAAAAACCCAAGCCAAGCATAACGAATCTTGATGCCCAAACGGACGGTTGAAGATTAGAGACGGTTCGATGATTTCCATCTCTCCCTCCCTCTTCTACTAGCTTGCTTCCCCTTCCGCAAAGTAAATCTCGAAACCTTCATCACTCCCGCATGCTCTCCTCCTTCCTTCTGCACACAAACACAAACTCGAAATCGAGTTCGCGTTACCGGACAACCGCCACCGCGTCCGCCAACCACACTCAAATCTGACATACAAACAGCCACACTCTGCCTGCGACAACACCAATAACCCCACCGGCTGCGGCGACCGACGGCGAGGACTTCAACAGCGGCGGCAGAAATCGCAACAAAAAAGGAGCAACGACACAATAAGCGGATGGAAGCGAAGAACACCGCACAAGCAACTGAAGGTAATTATCATTCTATCCCACTCCATTCCACCGGGTAGATCGTAGTGATTTTTCCACTTCCAGGAAGAGCAACCCTAGCCACCGCTACCAAGGAGTTTTCTAATAACCTAAATCAATTTGCCTAACAAATTGAACTAGCGCAGAGATAAGATCTTATAGAAATGCTACTGCTCTCCGCCCTGGGATTTTCGCCATACGATTTGTGCTCAAAGGTAAAAAACCTAAAACATCAGTAACTAGAATACGTCGATAGATCCAAACTCCGCAAGCATCCTGAGAGGCGAAAACTGATAACCGTACGAGATTTTCTACATCCCTTGTCCCGTCAATGTAACCGATTTTCGAATTAAGTGCCTCTGTTGTGAAATACCGTGAACAAAGAATAGGTGTACCCTGTGCTTCTAGGGTAAAACAACCCGTGCCTCTCTATCCATGCAAATTTGTTTTCACACCACGCAGGTTTTTTTTCCTGTGACACTCGACTCTGCTTCTAACACCTGCCCATTTTTTATGCAGCAATGACAAATCCTCACGAAGAAGCTAAAACTCAGCAAAATACTGACGAAGACCCTGCTGAAGAGCATGCAAATCAGCAAGCTCCTTTCAAAGGTTTGAGCAAAAAGTCTCCACTGTCCATCTACAAAAAACTATATTGAGAGTTATTAATAACTTAACATCTATCATTGACAACATAATTAAATATGTCTACAAATAAAACTACCTGCCACTTTTTATATATTTCTTTATAAAAAACATTAAAAATGTTTGCACACTATCTTATTTTTAATTCAAAAACAGTTTAACTTACCCAATAAATCTTGAACTATCGTTGATGATATTCCTCCAATTATGAAATATCACCTGCAGAGTGCATTTTTGTCTCAGAAAATGCTTCACCCTAACTTCACTACCCCAGCTGCACTCATAACCATAATTAATATTTTCTTCCATCCCCTGGTTAGCTCAATCGGTAACAATAGTAATAACCTATCTTAACCCAAGAAAATAAAACTAAAAATCCCCTTATGCATAATCATGGAAGATATATATTTTAAATGTGTATCAACTATTTTTGGACGAAAAGAACATCCTTTTTTGTTACCTGGTCATTATACAGGACACAAAGATGGTGATATTCAAAGCGCAGAAACAGGCAGCATGTCTCCTCATTCATCAGAAAAGGACACAGAACAAAACATGAGGAACAAACCACCTGCGAAAGAAATGATAACTTACACCCGGCTCAACAAGAATAATCATCTAAAAACAAGCAAAAAAAGAGGAAATCAGATACAAGCACTGTTTTTACTCCTGGAGCAAAAAGGCAAAAGCAAAAGGACAATGCTGAAAACATCATCGACACTAGTACCTTGAAACATCAGCCATTACCTCTAATGGTACTCCTACCAACAGCACCAACCGCCATGAAGAAACAATTTGAACGCAAGAAGAAATACAAACGACGAAGGGTAGAAAAAGAACAAGACGATACCAACAGCAAAGGTTCAGATACCAATGATGACGACAATGACAGGGAACATGATGCAGATTTCATTCCTACAGACGGCGATGATGCCAAAGAGCATGACACCGACGCAAAACATGATGACGATGTAAAAACACACTTATGTACTAATTTTGAATACCAGTATTAAGGACTCCGTATCTAATGTTCCTTTCTAACAAAAACCTTTCTTTTTGTCTTCTGAAACAGAACAAATCAGGACAGAAGGACAGAAAGAGGAGAAAGACATGCGGAAAAGAATTGGCAGCACCAACAGTTGACGAAGAACACCAAGAAACAGACGAAGAGAAATGCCAAATCAAGGCAAGGGCAGCATTCGCTCATGTCAAGAAAGCATGGGTTTACTTAAAGACCGTCACAGGCAAGATATTAGGACGGCAGGATTTGGCAGCATAGAGAACTGCAAAATAACGGGCTCCATCTACAGACCACTTGCAGCACACATCTACGACAACCTGGACATAGAAAGCATGACAATAACCTTCAGTGATGGTAACGAAGACAAGAAACTCAAGATTACCAAGGAAGCTATACACAAGGTGTTTGGATACCCAAACGGCACGGAAAAGTCAGCACCAAGGCCAGCGAAGAGCCCAACTTCAATGAAAAAACTGATGTTAGACCTTGGCTTCAAAAATACAACTTTCAGGCCAAAAGAGCTGTTCACAGAGCTAAATGAATTGGTGGAACTAGATGACAAACAGTCAAACAGGAAATCAATTAAAATATTTTTCCTTATTTTTTTCCACAACGTTGTTTGCGGGTCAAGCGCCGCTACCTTCGCCCGACAAGCTATAATGGTAGAGGACATGGACTATCCAGAGATGGCAAAGATGGATTTCTGTGAGGTAATCGTCGAATGTATTAAGGAAGGAGCCAAGATATGGCAGAAACACAGAAATTTGCCTCAGGAAGAAAAGAACAAAAAGCATGTCAATGGTTTGGCACAGGGGCCAGTAATCATGTACCTCGACTCCCTGCTGCTGCCAACCGACACAAAAGAAATGCGGAAGATTGCAAAGAAAATGGACAAGACCTCATTACCACGAGCAAACCATCTCAAAGAGAGTGACCTAGCGAAAATAGCTAGAGCAGACATGAAAAGGGATGGAAAAGCACGACCAGATGACTATGAATTTGGCAAAATACAGATATAGCTATATTGTACATAAATCAGTCCTTCCCTTTTTGAAAATGGTTTCCATTCTAATTAACTACATTCCACCAAAACGAGGCAGACATGGAAAGGAACAGCAGAGAGGATCTTCTATGCCAACACAGCATCAACTTCGTCTTCAATTCGGTAGATAGCAGGAGAACATCGCAAACAACAGCAACACCAGAACACGACAAAACTTCTACCACCCCAGTGGCCTAGCAGGCCCACAGGGCAGCGGCCCAATTTTTTTATAGTTTTTTTCTTTTCTGCTTTATTTTCTTCTATTTATTTCTAAGTAGTTTTTTTATATAGTTTTTTTCTTTTCTGCTATAGTTTTTTTCTTTTCTGCTATTTTTTTATTTTCTGCTTTATTTATTTTCTTCTATTCATTTATTTTTATATACCGTGCCAAGTTGATGGTTAAAAGTTGATCGTCGAAGTCTCGAGTTATAACCAAAGTTTTAAAAAATGAAATGTCGAAGTGCAACTAGTTTTTTCCATAACAGAAGAAGTCCGGAGTTGTAATAAGTAATTAAAAATAAAAAAAGAGGTGCAATGCTCGTTAATTAGCTTCAAGCATTTCGGAATACTGTAAACTGCACTACACATAGCTCCATGCAGTCTACCATATTCCTCAAGGCTTGAAGCTAAGCAACGTGAGCATTGAGCCTCTTCTTCATCGTCTCTGCACTCAGGGATTATAAACCGCTCCTAGTCCCTCTCTCTTCACGAGGTGGGACTAAAAAACAGCTGACTAAGAAATTGTAGTACTCGTTCATGCCATGAAACCGGTACTAAAGGTGCTCGTGGGGCCCCAGCCTTACCTGACACAACCTCATTAGTACCAGTTCATGGCACGAACCGGTGCTAAAAGTTCGCCATGAACCAGTACTAAAGAGCTCCTCCTGCCTAGCAGTTGGAACCGGTACTAAAGAGCTCCTCCCGCCTAGCAGTTGAATGGTGCATACTGAATGCACAAAAAGTCTGGAGTTGTAATAAGTTTAAAAAATGAAATGCCTTTGTAACAGATGAGTTTAATTTCGTCAGAAACCCGAATACTTCGAAAGAGATTGTCTAGTTTGTAAACGAAGTGCATCTAGTTTTTGCCGTAACCCTCTCTACTTTTTTGAACATGATATGTGGGTGAAATGATGATACCATGCCAAGTTTCAACTTTTTAAGAGTTCATTTGTAGTGCTTTTCAATTTCCAGGTCATTTAGTTCTCAAAACAAATCATTAAAAGCATGAAAAATAGCAAATGAAGGCATAAATGGTTGAAAGTTGATGGCCTCGCTTTGAATGGTGCATACTAAATGCAAAAAATATAAGAGCATTTAGATCATGATCTTATATTTCTTTACAGTCTGAATTGTCAATATGATCTTATACATCAAAAATACTATGATCATCAATGATCTTTTTATGTACAATCTAAATTGTCAATATGAGTCCTCAACGATTTATAAACCGGTGAAGACTCATATTGCGGCCACAAATTCTACACATAGAGTTCAATGAAGACCAAGTGCTTGTGATAGTTTGAGAAGTAACATATTTAAGGTGGTAAAAGCCTTGTTAGGGAAACGAGGTGGGACTAAAAACAGCTAGCCATAACCTCATTAGTACCGGTTCGTGGTACGAACCGGCACTAGATTGTGATGGTGGGGCATAGCCTGACCGCAGGCTGACACAGCATCTTTAGTACCGGTTCGTGGCATGAACCGGTACTAAAGGTTTGCCATGAACCGGTACTATTGATCGCCGCCACGAACCGGCACTAATGTACCATTAGTGCCAGCTCAAATTCAAACCGGCACTAATGTGCTTCACATTTGACCCTTTTTCTACTAGTGCTAGCATATGGAGACAATGCCCCGGTACAAAGAAACACCCTTGGGCAGAACGAATTGTTTCCTATAAAGAAGCGTCATCAGGTAGATAAAACCAAAGATGCACGGATGCACAGACAAATGAATCATGGATGCATACCTTTCATATTATGACACCTCTCAAAGCATATTCCTCTGGACTTTCCCTTCCAGCAAGCGGATGAGGAGAATGGGAAGGCGGCTGTAGGGGAGGGGGAAAAGATTTAGGGTTGGAGACGAGGGTACAGGGATGAAGGAGAAAGCAGACGGGCGCGGGCCTCACGACGGCCTGTACGTCGAGCGCGTCCCTCGCGCGGAGCGGTGGTCTTTTCCCTCGCGTGGTGCAGTGCGCTCGCCTGACCCTCGCTGTTTTTTTCCCACGCGCGATCGCGGTGCGGTGGTTTTTCTTTGCGTGGTGCGGTGCACTCGAGCCATCAGTTGTGAATACGAGTCCTTGAGGGTTTATATGTTCAATTCCTGCTGGAAGCCTAAAGTTCAGTACTGGTGAAAATGTTTCTTCATGCTACTCCGAGTGTTCTTTTTGCAGTTTTTTAGGGTGGTGTATGAGGCTTCAACGCTTCTTCACAAGATTGTAGAAGGGTCTGAATTTGCTAATGATAGAAATGAAATGATCCCATCAATGTTGGAGGATTCCTCCATATTAACGTTGTTCTTATTGAAGTGAGAATTTTGGATATTTTACATTCATGCCCATGAAGAATTGTAACTCTGAATTTATAAATGCATTCTGAGATTATCTATAAATCAATAAATGCAATTGGACTTCTGCTTCTTGAATCGTTGTCATGCAGTGACGGACTGTACCAGTTGGCAGCTTCTTGGTTGTCATACCTTCTTACTTATCACTTCTTGAAAATGTGTTCAAGTGATACATGTCTCACAGTGAATAAAAAGCATATACAAAGTCTTGCATCCAACCAAAAAATTACACAAGACTTACAAGGAACTATTCGTCGAACAAAATGTCACATCATCAACACCAACGAATCAAACGGGCTCTCTTACTGGCGCGGTGACATGCCGCGCTTTTTCTGCGCTTGTATAACCATACACTTGTAGTACATGTGTGTATAAGAGCAATGCTTTTTAGAACTCACAGCTGCTTCTGAGAGCCCAATAACTGATGGGCAGCACTGGAGTTGCTTAATTAGTAGGCAACTAATTCTAGCATAATTCATTAGCCACCGGCACAAAGCAATGCCAGCCTAGCACATGTGCATGCGTCACTTCACGTCACTTTCCATGTGTGTTGACCTTGGCCTCCCTAAACAAGTCTCATGTGACTGTCATCGATGCTAATCTCAGCATCTTTCCTTTTCCATGCATGCAATCCAACAACTAATCTCCTTCACATCGACCCAACCATCTGCCACTATGCATTATGACTCGTTCCACATAGATCAAATTGCCTAATCATACGTGCTTTTTTGGGAGAAAGTATACAGATCAAAGAGAAGGGTTGTTTCTTTCTTCAAGAGGGTGGTTGATGTACGGACGTGGAGTATTTGCACCCGAGCTCAAATGCTCCTAATGAACAGTAAAATCAGGAAAATAGTACAAAATTCAAAAAATCCTGGTTTTTTTGCGTTAACCTTTGACAAATGTTCTATGTGCTTGTAAAATTTATAATGAAAGAATATTCCTGGAAGTCGTGAAAAAAAAACAAAATTGATACTCCAAAAATGCTAATTTTTAAAGCATTTTGGAGTACTGAATTTTTTTATCATGACTTCCACGGTTGTCATTTCTTGATGAAAATTTTCAAACATAGAAAACTTTTGTCAAAGGTGACCATAAATAAAATTCAGATTTTTTTTGAATTTTTTTCATCTTCTGTCGATTTTACTGTTCACCAAGCTCATTTGAGCTATCAAGCAGAATAACACTTTGGTTGATGTACCTCCAAGCCACGGGATTATGCCCCCCCTCTATGTCAGCCCAAAATCTAGGCCAAGCCTCTCCTAATTGACCTGTCTATTTAAGGCATTTCCTCCATTTTCCATGCAAAAAATGGCATTGCCTCCATTCCATTTCTTGTAAACCGTAAAAATTAGCGGACGACTCTTTTGATTTTAGTCCACAACCACCCAAACCTAGCCCAACCTCAATCTGATTCATGAGATCCCCTTCTAAAACACAACTCTCCATGCCACGGGAGACACTCGAGCTCCTCCGAGCGGTGCGTAGCTTCACGCACACGATCTCCACCTCATGTCGACGAATGATGAGCCGCTAGCGACTAGAAGCAGCGAGTCATCGTCGTGGGCTCCTCTCCCTTCCTCCTTTCCCTCTCAACTCTATTTCTTCTTACCGGGGAACCAACCAGGCCGAAGCAGCTCGCCGCTAACCAAAATCGAGGACCCTCGCCTCCTCACTCCTGGATCATTTCGTTCCTTCCCTCTCTAGCCCTCACTATGAATGTCCCCGAGCAGATGCTCTCTGCCGCCATGCTCGACGGAGCCTCGAGCTCGTCTGCATCGCCTACCTGCGTCCTAGCTTGCTTAATGCATGTGGGCCAGCCGACAGCTTGCCCGCAACAATCGGACTGCCTCTAGCCAAGCAACCTAGCTAGATCTGCTAGCCCATCTAGCAGTCATGCCACCTTGCTCTGCTCCTGTCACCAACCGCCCATTAGTCCAGAAGGTGGGTGCCCCTCCTATATCTCACGTGCATGCATTTTAGCGCCTCTCGCTCGCTTGCTGGCCTCCTGTAACGGGCTTTTGGCACAGTAGTGAGTCTGCTATGCACCGTGTCGTGGTTTTGTCACGGCAGATGTCCTCTTGAAAGGACTTAGTCGTGGAACCATCTCTACGGGTTAGCTTGAAGGGGTTAAAGCAGACAGGGGACGTAAGAGAGTTTATACTAGTTCGGCCCCTTCGATGAAGGTAAAAGCCTACGTCTAGTTGTGATGCAATTGATGGGGTTTCGATGACCAGGGAGCGAATATGCTTCGCCTAAGTCTCGAGTTGTTGTCTGTTGTCCTGAACCGCCGCTGGGTCATCCCCTTATATACATGGTTTGACGCCCGTCAGTTTACGGAGTCCCGAGACCGGCTCATAAGCGTGTCCGGTTTGGTCTCCACTACTTCTATCTTACAATACAAGTTACATACCAAAAGCCGGTTTACAGCTACAGGCCTTAAACCAGTCCTGGGCCCTGGGCCTTACACAGCATCCTCATTTGTCTTCATGGGCTTCAAGCATAACCAACTACTGATGAAGTTAACCCGACCTCTCCTGGCCGGTTTACACTCAATAGTAATATCCCCAACATTAGGCCCCAGATCGATTTCAACAGGTTCATGTCAATCCTTAATAAAAACTTTGTCTTCAACATCTTCTCATAATTTGGTAAACCGCCGTGACGTCATCTTCTCAGATCGTGGTAAACCGTCGTGACGTCATTTATTAAAAACTATGTATGACACCTCTTCATTAATGGGTCTCCGACAATCGAGGCAACAGCTCCGCCTCACTTCCAAATTTGCGGCCCCTTGATTTTCGCACCTGACACTTATCCCTTGCTTTTATAAATAGGACCGAGGGGTCATTTTCTTTTCCCCCTTGTGCCTCTTCGCGTCGTCCTCCTTGCGCCGCTCAGCCTCTGGAGCTCCACCGCCACCGTCGACCGTCGTCTCTGCTCCGACCTTGGCTGCTGCATCACCCTGAACGCACCAGAATACCGCGGCACCCTTCCGCTTCTTCCTTAGCTCCGGTAAGTTCTCTGCCCTTTCCGCCATAGATCTGTTCTAGGGTTTCAACGTTCTCCGGTGTTCATCAGTCGTTCTTTGTTCATACGATGGTTCTTGATAAACTCCTGAATATGTGCTCTGTATAATGGTAGCCTTTAGCCTCTGTTTCCACTTATGCATCTCAAAATAGTAAATCTCATCCGAACCTTCACTCATTGGTCCAATACTGCTTCTTAGATTTTGAATATATTTCCCTTTTCTGATATGCCTTAGATCCAAAACGGCAACATCAACTTGTGAAACCTGTTTTCATTCACTTACACATCTGTAGTCTTAACTCTTCGATGTTTAGACTAGGCGGTTTAACTATCTGCCAAAAATGACAACTCGGTATACACCATTAGTCCCCTTGTTGAACCGCCAAACCCTTTACTAGGGCACTGTTGCATTGTTGAACTCCAGTTTATAGATAGCTGACCCCCATTCAGCAAATATGCATCATCATATAACTGTCCAACATATTCTTGAACCGGCAATTATTGTATTGTAGATCTTGCCATGGCCAGACAAGTGTATGAGTGCAACTGGGTCCCTTCTCGAGTGACTGAGGACCAGCTGAACAATCTGGTGAAAACGGGCGCTTTAAGCGAGAAAAACGTCATTCACTGGAGGGTCCCTGGCACAGAATGTCCCCCTACTCCCCAAGAGGGAGAAGTTATTGTTTTTGCTGATCATTTAAGCCGGGGCTTCAACCCTCCCAGTTCAAAGTTTTTCCGGGATGTCTTAGCCAACTTTGAACTGCGCCCACAAGAAATCGGTCCTAACTCCGTAACCAATATCTGCCACTTTCAAGTCTTCAGTGAGGTTTACCTTCAGGAGGAACCTTCAGTAGAGCTATTTAGGGACTGCTTTCACCTGAACTGTCGCACAAAATTCAAAGACGGACCCAACAAAGAACTGGGCGGTATGGCGATTCAGAAAAGGAAAGAAGTCA
Organism: Triticum aestivum; assembly: GCF_018294505.1. Taxonomy (NCBI): domain Eukaryota; kingdom Viridiplantae; phylum Streptophyta; class Magnoliopsida; order Poales; family Poaceae; genus Triticum; species Triticum aestivum. The sequence goes on from NC_057800.1 coordinate 4,058,608, forward strand.
CCTTCCCTCATGCCAATCTTCACAGCCACCCCAAAGAATGGAACTAGGCATGGTTTTATTGCAAGGACACCTCTCCTTCTGAAGAAAATCCCCTGCCGGGTTATCGTCCGGAACGTCTGAGCAATACACACCCTTTTCCTCAAAGGCTGACTGCCAAGGAGAGAAGCAAATATGCTCCTCAACTATCCAAGCTTAGGGCCTTCATGGCAAACGGGTTGACAGAGGTTGATTTTGCTCGCTGCTGGATATCTTGGAGCATACTGCCCTTAAGCCAGCGCCCCATTTTGATGTGCGAGTATACAGGAGTTGTAAAGGATGCTCAACGGCACATTGATATCCAGCTTACAAACGATGAAGTTACTGAAGCTGGGAAAAAGATGTTGAATGAACCGGAGGATGTTTGTGCTCAAACCGGCCTACTCCCCTTTTGCGCCATCAACAAACCGCCAGTAGTAAGAATCATACCATCTGCATATCTGAAATTGCTTATCTCCAAATATTATCTGAAAATGTTATTATTTTTGACAGGCCGATGATCCGTTCTGGAACAAGAAACCTTCACAAGATAAATCGGTGAAGCCAACCCGGCAAAAGACCAAATCTGTGAAGAAGCCTGCTAGCAGGAAGAGAACCACTGCATCCTCCAATCCACCGGCTGACGATGATGTGGGTAACCCGGATCTTGAGGTAGAACTTGACTCACTTGGCTTATTTTTCATATGCCTTATTGATGATGATTATTGCCAAGACGACGCTGAATTCAGTTACGCCGATACTGCAGAGGTAATCGTTCTTTCCTCCGATTCAGACCCTTTGCCTTCACTAAAGACCCGTCGGGCAAACCGGAAAGTTAAATTTCCTCATCCTCTTGCTTACTTGGATCCAAACTTTCCTGTGAAGACACAACAACACGAAGCTCGCCGCACGACCCGGCACAGTGGCCACGTAGCTACCTCCGCTGGTTTACCAAACAGTCCGGTTCGAAAACCCCGTTCAGAGGTCTCTAATTGCCTTGTCACTTCATTCCCTAAAGCAGGTTGTTTTCATCAACCTCTTAATCCGTTTGATTCCAATTATCAGGGCACTTCTCATTCCTCCTCTGGTGAGTCGTCAGCTAACAATCTTCCACCTCTCAAAAGGGTCATTGGGTAAGTTGTTCACTTGCCTTATCTTTAACATGTATTTTATACGTTATATTGACCTTCATGCTTGACTTTCTCAGTGCCAAACCCAGACCAAGCAAGAAAGCTCGCCTGAACAAAACGGCAGAGGAAAATACATCTGCTGAACCGGAGAGAATACCAGATCCTGGAGAGGCCAACTTTGATGATGTGCTGAATGACCCACCACCACAAGACCATGACTTTGTTGCTGAACAGGCAGAGGTTGACACCACAGGCCCTGTTGATCAGCCGACCAGCTCTATTTGGACTGATAAACCGGCTAGTCCAGCAAAGAATACTGACAAACCGGCGACCCCAGTACAAACCAGTGAAGAAAAAGATGATGATGTCCTTATTACTGGCTTTGGCCATACTGAACCAAGTAATCCTGTTGCTTTGTCAAGACATACTGCCAAAGAGGAATTCTCTGCGGTTGGCAAAGGCAAATGGAATGCTGATTTGTCAACATATGCTGCTCTGAATGCTCAAGATCTCCATTCTGGCTATCTGAACCGACTGTATACCAGCCGCGATTATGAAGCCGGTATGGTCAATATGATGAAGGAAAAATATGAGGTAACTTCCTATATGCTTCTCTACTTGTCTTATTTCATAGCTTATCAACTCCAATATCCCCCAAGTGATGGTCTAAGATATCAACTTAAACCAGGACTTGTAGTAAGTATTCAATGTGAACCTCAATTGCATCTTTAACCTTGTTGACGTAGCCCCCAAGGGCCGGTTTAACTTTATAAAGATAAACCGGGACTTTATAAAAGAAAATTTCTGTATCAGTAGACTTTGAATAAATAGCCGTTAGCCCCCAAGTGCCAAGTTGAATACTTGTATTGAGCTTGGGACTTTGTAGAAACTGTACAATGAAGAGAAAATATGCATTAGCCCCCAAGTACCAAGGGCATAACTTGTTATGTGGTTGGTACTTCAAATTTGTATTGTCATTTCATCATATAACTATCTCTATGCAGGCTGAGCTGAGCAAGAGAGAAAATCAAACCGCCGACCTGCAGGAAAACCTTAAGTCGCAACAGGCAGAAACCTCCAAGGCAAAGGAAGAACTGACCAGCGCTTGGAGCGCTATGGAAAAACTTAAAGAGGGCTTCAACAAAGAGCGGGCGGATTGGACGACTGAGAAATCCGCTTTAGCGCAAAGGGCTGAAAAAGCAGAAGCCGCTCTTAAACCGGTTGTTGATGAATTGACCAGCGTGAAGCGACAGGTTCATGCCATGACTGCAGCTGTATTTGGTAGGTATCCTTGTTTTCTGAATTGAGCAGACCTTGTCATGTAGCTGCCGGTTTACTAACCCTTGCAATGATACAGGAACTCATATTGGCCACTTGGGATCGTATGTGCGGAAGAAGTTAAAAGCTGCCTACACTCTGATAGAGCAACTGTACTCTGGTGCACAACGGATCATCTACACTGCTTCCCACAAAAATTCGTCGCCCACCTTGATCATAGATACCATTGAAAGGTTATCTATGCTCCCTGCCCGGGTTGAAGAGCTGAAGAAATCTGCTGCTAGAACGGGTGCTTTGACCGCCCTAATCCAGGAAAAAGCGTGGGTGCCTGAATTTTATCCTGTTGAAGCGGCCCAAGGCTATCCCAGCTTGAAGGAAGAAGGGACAAAATTTGATGAAGAGGATCTCCGAACCATAAACCGGGAAGTGTGCCCTCTGGCTTGTCAACTGGTTGAAGAGGCGGATCTTTCCCACTATCATTCCAACTATGATGATAAAAACAAGCGGGTTGCTGCACCAATTCCTGAAGCTGAGAATCTTATCCCGCCAATCCGTAAGCACACTTACGCTCCTGACATTGAACCGTCCCTGCTGATTAGTGATGAAGCTGTATTTCAAGCCTTAACTGGGATCGACTGGGCAACTGTTGATTTCCAGCCACTGGGTAGGGAGGAAGAAGTTGAACCGGCGCGAGATGATCCGCAACCGTCAGGTCAAGCCGGTGACCAAGCGTGAACCGGAGGCCGGTTTAGAATACTACATGCTATGACATGTATTTGATAAAAACAATGATCTTTTTGGGCACTGGAACGCCTTGTAATAGGCTAGTTGACATACTTGGTCTGGTATGCCTTCGTGCATATTTATCTTTAATTGATGCCTATTTGATTCGTAATACCTAAGATATGATATCAATATTCATCTGTTCAAGCTGTTTCTGCAATCAAGAAGCTTAAAACGCCCTGGCGGTTTACCACTGGGCAGGGCATGATACTCATGTATATAAAACCAAAGATGATAACTTTGGTTAGAACATATAACCAAATATGGAAATATATAATACCTTCCACCGTCAGGCATGGTGTTGGCTGGCCAACCTTGTAGCGGGGCTGATAACCCAAACTTTGGAGGAGAAAACAACTCATGTTAATATAAGGCCGGTTTACAATGTAAACCGTTCCGGGTTATGATAAACAACGGTTTACTCCATAATAAGATCGCAACATAAAATCGGACCGGGCAGATAGTCTCTAGATTAAGATTTGACCGTGTACCGTCAATTTGCAATTGACAGTCGAACCGGATTAACAATGTCGGTTTGAAAAAGCAACAAAAAATGTTCATTAAAAAAGAGAACATAACGCAAGCAAAGGCAAAAATAAAAACCATTGTAATCGAGGCTTTAAGACGATCAAGAGGTGTTACCACGGTCGGACATGACCAATCCCCCAAAAGGTGTAGCTATGGTTCGAGTCAGCCAGGTCCCCAAATGATGCTGTGGCATTACGCCGATCAAGAGGTGTAGCTATGGTTCGGGTTCAATCATGCCCCGAAGTGATGCTGTGGCTTTGCGCTGATCAAGAGGCGTTGCTATGGTTCGGATATGACCAAGCCCCCAAGTAATGTTGTGGCATTGCGCCTATCAAAAGGTGTCACTATGGTTCGGATATGACCAAGCCCCCAAGTGATATAATATAAAGCTGTTGAGAAGCTAAATCAAGGAGTAAACCGGACGCCGCTTTAAGAACAGAAGCTCCATGTAACCACACATGATGTAAAAATAACAGAGACCCCGCTTTATATGAGGTTCCGGTTTATTGTATTGATCATAATATATACATTGTCATAATATGTACATAAGCAGAGCCTATAGCTCAAGTATAGTAGGGCCGAAGATGAGCAATATTCCATGGCGGTTGGTCTCCTCCTCTGACTTACGTGAGTCTTTGCGCTCTCGAACATCGATTAGGTAGTATGACCCGTTGTGTAGATTCTTGCTGACCACAAAAGGTCCTTTCCAAGGTGGGGATAACTTGTGCATATCCGTCTGATCCTAGATGAGCCGAAGCACCAATATCCTTCTTGAAAGGTTCTGGTTCTAACCCGGCGGCTATGGAAGCGACGCAGATCTTGTTGGTAAATCGCCGAACGGGCGGCCGCTATGTCACGCTCCTCATCTAACAGGTCGAGAGCTTCTTGCCGTGCCTTCTCGTTGTCCGCTTCAACATATGCTGCTACACGGGGTGAGTCGTGACAGATGTCACTAGGAAGAACTGCCTCCTCTCCATAAACCATGAAGAACGGTGTGTATCCTATGGACCTGTTGGGCATGGTATTGATGCTCCATAACACTAAAGGTAGCTCCTCCACCCAACAACCCGGCGTTCGTTGCAAAGGAACCATAAGCTGGGGTTTGATGCCTCTCAAGATCTCTTGATTGGCCCTCTCTGCTTGACCATTAGACTGTGGGTGAGCCACTGATGATACGTCAAGTCGGATATGCTCACGTTGACAGAACTCCTTCATGGCACCCTTGGACAGATTGGTGCCATTGTCAGTGATAATGCTATGTGGAAAGCCAAACCGGAAAATCACCTTTTTGATGAATTGAACCACCATGGCCGCATCACACTTGCTAACAGGCTCTTCCTCTACCCACTTTGTGAACTTGTCAACCGCCACCAGAAGGTGGGTCTTCTTGTCGTTGGACCTCTTGAAAGGCCCAACCATATCCAGCCCCCAAGTTGCAAACGACCAAGTAATTGGAATCATCCTCAATTCTTGAGCCGGTACATGAGCGTGTCTTGAGAACTTCTGACAGCCATCTCAACATCTGACCAAGTACTCAGCATCAACATGAGCTGTCAACCAATAAAACCCGTGACGATACGCTTTGGCCACCAAAGATTTTGAACCGGCGTGATGACCATAGTCTCCTTCATGAATTTCACGCAAAATTTCACAGCCTTCTTCAGGAGACACACAACGCTAGAATGCCCCTGTCACACTGCAATGATGCAACTCTCCATTGATAATAGTCATGGGCTTGGACCACTGGATTATCTGCCTGGCCAGAGTCTCATCCTCTGGCAACTCGCCCCGGTTCATATACGCTAGTTAAGGAACTGTCCAATCTGGGATAACATGAAGGGCCGCCACCAACTGAGCTTCTGGATCAGGAATAGCCAAATCCTCTTCACCAGGGAGCTTGACGGACGGATTATGCAGAACATCCAAGAAGACACTAGGAAGGACCGGTTTACGTTGAGAACCCAGTCGGCTCAAAGCGTCCGCCGCTTCGTTCTTCCGTCGGTCCACATGATCCACCTGATAACCTTTAAAGTGGCCTGCAACAATATCCACCTCACGACGGTATGCTGCCATGAGCGGATCCTTGGAATCCCAAGTGCCATACACTTGTTGAGCTACCAGGTCCGAGTCACCGAAGCACTTAACTCGGCTTAGATTCATCTCCTTAGCCATCTGAAGACCATGGAGTAAAGCTTCATACTCAGCTGCATTGTTAGTACAAGGGAACATTAAATGGAGAACATAACAAAACTTGTCACCTTGTGGGGAAGTTAATACGACTCCAGCCCCCGAGCCCTCCAATTGCCTGGACCCATCAAAATGAATAGTCCAATAAGTGTGATCCGGCTTCTCTTCAGGTGCTTGAAGTTCTGTCCAATCGTTGATGAAATCCACAAGTGCATGAGACTTGATCGCCGTGCGAGGTATGTATTTCAACCCATGAGGCCCAAGCTCTATAGCCCACTTGGCAATCTGGCCAGTTGCTTCCCTGTTCTGGATTATATCTCCTAAAGGAGCAGAGCTGACCACTCTGATGGGATAACCTTGGAAATACTGCTTAAGCTTCCGGCTTGCCATGAAAACTCCATACACCAACTTCTGCCAATGTGGGTACCTTTGCTTGGACTCAATAAGCACCTCACTGATATAGTAAACCGGACGTTGAACCGGATATTCCTTGCCTACCTCCTTGCGCTCCACCACAATAGCCACACTGACTGCTCGAGCGTTAGCTGCCACATATAACAACAATGGTTCCTTATCAACCGGAGCAGCAAGAACCGGTGGATTAGCCATGTGTCGTCCTTCTTAAGGACGAGCACCGGATTAGCTAACCATTTAGGATGGAAAACTTCAACGATAAATCCAGCCGCTAAGATCCTGGCCACTTCCTCTCCAATAGATTTGCGTCTTTCTTCATTGAACCGACGGAGAAACTGCTTCACTGGTTTATACTTAGGATCAACATTAAGAGTGTGCTCAGTGAGTCCTCTCAGTACACCTGGCATGTCTGAAGGCTTCCATGCAAAGATGATCCGATTCTCACGGATGAACTCGATGAGCGCGCTTTCCTATTTTCGGATCCAAGTTTGCGCTGATGCTGAACTGCTTGGACGAATCGCCAGGTACAAAGTCAACAAGCTTAGTCTCAGCAGCCAATTTAAACTTCAGGGCCGGATCATGCTTTGTAGTTGGCTTCTTCAATGAAGTCATATATGCCGGATCAACATTATCTTTGTAAAATTTTAACTCTTCTGTGGCACAAACCGACTCAGCATAGGCCGCATCACCTTCTTCACACTCCAGAGCGATCTTGTGGTTTCCATGGATGGTTATGGTTCCTTTGTGACCCGACATCTTGAGCTGCAGATAAACATAACAGGGTTTAGCATAAGCCGGCCGTCCAAACAGGGCGTGATACGGACTTCTGATTTTCACCACTTCAAAGGTCAACGTTTCTGATCTGGAATCGTGATCATCTCCAAAAGCCACCCACAGATCTATCTTACCAACAAGATACGCTGATTTACCAGGCACTACACCATGGAACACCGTATTGGATGGTTTAAGATTTTCATCGGTTAACCCCATGCGACGGAAGGTTTCATAGTAAAGGATATTGATACTGCTTCCTCCATCCATGAGTACCTTGATGAACTTATAACCTCCCACCTGAGGTGCCACCACCAATGCCAGATGACCCAGATTGTCAACCCGGGGTGGATGATCCTTTCTACTCCATACAATTGGCTGCTCAGACCAGCGCAAGTAACGGGGCACTGCTGGTTCAACGGAGTTCACGGCCCTCTTATGAAGCTTTTGGTCACGCTTGTCTAAACTAGTGGACATTGCCCTTGTCCTATGTGCTGGTGTTGCCGCTCTTTTTTCCCTTCCCTGCCTTATCATCATTAGACTCGGGATCCCTGGTACTATCAGAGTCGCCATACTTCACTAACGCGGCCATGAGGGTCCCCATATCATTGCAATGGCGCTTTAGCCGTCCCAATTTCAACTTCAGAGGTTCAAACCGGCAGTTGCCTTCCAAGGTTAGAACTGCAGTATCGGCATTGATGCGGTCTGACGAATGCAAAATTTTGGAGACCCGGTGCACTCAACGGGTTGTCGACTCTCCTTCCTCCTGGACCCAGGAAGCTAAGTATACTATCAACATAGGCTACCTGCATGTATCCTTAAAATTCTGGATAAACCGGGCTCTCAACTCGGCCCATGAACTGATAGAGTTAGCCGGTAGACTTTTTAACCAAGTACGGGTCGTTCCTTCTAGCATCATGGTGAAATATTTCGCACACGCCGCATCATCCACATCAAGCATCTCCATGGCCACCTCATAGCTTTCCACCCATATTTCTGGAGATAAATTGGAAGTGTAATTCGGCACCTTACGCGGGCCCTTGAAATCCTTGGGCAGGCGCACATTGCGTAATGCTGGGACAAGGCACAGCACCCCCAAAGAACTAGAGGTAACTCCTGGCTCGACTGATGTGGTTGGACGAACCCGAGTAAGCTGACGAGCTTCATATTGCTCTGCTAACTCGGCCTCCCTACGCGCTTGGGCCCGGTCTACCACCTCCTGAGCATCACCAGCACCACCTGCCGGGTTGTTGCCACGGGGCGCTTCACGGTTCCGTGCGTTTATTGACACGGCTGGTTCATCCATACGCCTGTTGTAACTCCGGCTTGGACGAGGGGTGGAATGAATTCGATCACGGCTGTATGAATACGCTTCCTGTTGAACCAAGGCTATCCGAGGAAGCTCCTTAACCCGGCGCGTCTCAACAGCCATCGGCGAATCACCTTCAATCGGGATGGCCTCCAGTCGTCAAGCGGCAGCAACGAGATTGTCCATTGGAGTAGAATAATGACCCGGCGGCATTGGGACGGGCTGAGACACAATGTTGTTCTGCCGAGGCAGATCCATCAAACGTGGTTGAACCGGCGCACCCGCTCCAGGTGCCTCCGCCCGGTTTCCTACCGGCGGGTTACTGGTCCCCGCTCCTGGGGTGTTAAAGAGGTTCCTAGCATCGTAAACCGGAGGTAGGCGGGACCGGTGCCTCCTCTTCAGGACTTCATGCGATGCGTTTTGATCCAGCATAAGCCGATAAGCCTGTGCGTCCAAAGCGGCCCGCTCCACAGTCATCCTTACTTCCTTAGCCGCCAAATCGGCCTTGGCCTGGGTGATCTGATCCTTTATCTTTGTAATTTCCACGTTGTGGGCATCCTGATCCGCAGGGTTAGCCTCTTCCATGAGCGTAGCCAACGCATCAAATAGATCAGATAAAACTTGAGCCGGCGGCCGCACAGGGCCTCCTGCCCGACTGCCGTCACCGCTGCTGACCCGGAGATCATTGCTACTACGGTCGAAGAGTGGATCGCCGCCTGTGTCACTACAAGAAAAAGACACATCCGTGACATTTTGGGCCGAACGAATTTTTTTTCTGTCATACATATGACAATTTTATGATGATAATTGTGACAAAACCCGGTATCATCATAGATGTGGTGGGCTCCTACTTCTATGACAAAAAATCATGACAGAAAATGGGCTTTTCGTCCTGGGCAGGCAGGAGACGCAGCTGCATGACATTCTTTGGGCCGTCCATGACGGAAAAACCCGTGGTAGAAGCGAGGGGGAGGAAAATTTTGGGGAGTTCCCGGTTACGGTGGGAGGTCGGGGGCCGAGCGATGCGCGTTTCTCTCGTACACGTATGCACGTGGGTGTGAGTCATTGGCTCTAACTAAACCCGAGCGAGGCGTTGGGCTCTAACTGAACCCGAGCGATTGCACAGCAGGCTACGCGTTACTGAACCCGAGTGATCGATTGATGGCTGTTAACTGAACCCGATCGAGCGATTCCTTCGCTACTGCTGCTAACTGAAGCCGATCGATGGGATGAACTGTGAGCGTTGCGGGGGGGGTTGGATGAACTGTGAGTGGCGGCGTTGCCTCTGGATGAACAGGACCCCGCGGTATGGTGGAGGGCTGGATGAACAGTAGACGGTGGTGGGGTGCTCGTGGACGGCTGGATGAACAGGACCCTGTGGTGTGGAGGGCTGGATGAACAGTAGATGGTGGAGGGCATGATGAACTGTAGCCCGTGGAGGGGTGGTTGAACAGGAGCCTGTGGAGAGGGCTGGTTGAACAGTAGCCGGTGGAGTAGCGCGCGGTGGAGGCTGGATGAACAGGAGCCCGTGGATGAACAGTCGCAGGTGGAGGCTGGAGGAGGTCGACGGTGGATGAACAGTAGCTCGTGGAGGCTGGAGGGGGTCGATGGTGGAGATGAACAGTATCCCGTGGAGTCCGGTTTTGCGGTACGCCACACCGCTCCCGATGACACTACAAGAAATATGTCAACTTATGACCTTCTGTCAGTGACCCTCGAAGAATTGGTCATAAATTTATGACCATTTTAGACCATTTGGTCAAAAGCTGTTCAGGGGGCTTCAAACCCTAAACCATTGCGGCCATTTTGGTCGGAAATGTCGTAATTTCCTTACACGAAATGGTCACAAAGCAAACAGTGCTAGTCCGCTGCCTTATTTCTAGTTGTTAATGACCAATATAGATGGTCATAACCTTGTAGATTGTGGTGGGTTGTGATGACTAGGCGCCATCTCATCAGTTTTGCCTATGTGTCATGTCCATGTGGCAGTTTTTGCCCTAGGTTGTGAAGCAACCTATATTTCTATCATTCCCAAAGTTCTCAAAAAAATCTCATAAATTCTTTGGGTCATATCTTCATCAAATATGTAAAAATCCTTCCTTGCCTAGTTCAAAACTAATTCAACAATATTCATTTTCCTATTATGTTCACAACAACACTTTATGAAGGAAGTGCTATTTATATATTCTTGATTGCCCTACGAATTTTTGGGCACTCTTTCCTATCCAAATCATTACCGCATGACAAAATTCAGCTCCATTTGCCTAGCAAATCTTCCTCGGCAAATTTCCAAAGTTTTTGTCCACCTAGAAGCATTGTGAAGGAAGTACCTTTTTTATATCTCTAAATAACATGAAATTTATACAGTTTCTTCATATGCCCAAATTATCACCCTCCTCCAAATTACAGCTCAGTCAAATCATCTATGTGAGCCCAGGTTCAATTTATATTTTATGGCCAAATTGGCACGTTGCAAAGCAAGTGTTATATAGACCCCTCCTATTACCCTCAAACTTTTCGGGCACTCTTCCATACCCAAATCATTGCCACATGATAATATTCAGCTCAATTTTCCTAGTAAATCTTTCTCGGGAAATTTCCAAAGTTTCTACCTCAAGAGAAGCTTTGTGAAGTAAGTACTAGCTAGGCTTACCCAAATGATCTGAAAATTGACCAGCGCATGACCATACCTAAGTAACTTACCTACACCAATTTTGAGCTCATTTCATTCATCCAATCTCTCTCACTAGTTTTCCCAAAGTTTCTGTCCATAGAAGAGCATTGTGAAGGAAGTACTACTTTGGCATGTCCAAATGGTATCAATTTTCTACAATGCTTTCCTATGCCCAAATAACCATCCTCCACAAAATTTCAGCTCAATCCATTCATTATTTTGAGCCCAGCTTCAACATTCATATTTTTGTCTAGCGTGGTACTTTGCAAAGCAAGTACCACCTAGGATCCTCCTTTTGAGCTAAAAATTTGTGAAGACATTCTCCTTAGTAGATGATCATCCTCAGCCAAAACTCACGCCCATTGGCCATGTGCATTTCCCGTACCGCTAATCAAACACTTGGCTGCTAATTCATGTTTGAGCATCGATCGGTCTTCTCGTGAGAATCTTATGTTGTAATTTTCTTCCTAGCACCAACCTGGGGAGTGCCCAACCCACTAGACATGACTAAGCCGCCCAGAACACATGGCAACATTACGGTCACGCGGTGACCACGCGACGGGCATGCGAGTTTACGCGCTCTAGAGTTGAGGCCCTCGGCCACCGCCCAAACCTCCACGTATCGCAAACTATAAATGATTTTTTGGTGTTTCTCTGATTAAATAGATACTTATGTACCTATAAATGATTTTTGGAAAAAATAAAGAGCAAACTATAAGGCAGCTACAGTTCAAATTTAACCCGCTTCCAACTGAATCGGCGAAAATTTGTCTTTTTCACGAGAGGAGGATCAAAACTTTTTACACCCAACCATTTGGTCAATTGTGCATTAAATATGTCCTAGTATTTTAGAAAATTGATTTGGTACAATTTTGCAACAATTATTTGGTAGGTCCTTCACAAAACAACCCCCTTTTGGACACTCAAAAGATGGAAAATAGTTTTTTCGTCCAAAGAAAATGAAAACTTCCTTATGAAATATTGTTTGCCATTCCAATATGCACCCTTGTGCAAAATATGAGATCATTTGAACAAACTATGCCATGAATGTGGCCATAAGATTGATCATTTGTCTTGAAAGCCATTGATCTCCACATGTGATAGCTCGTTTCCGAGAACACTTTTTTAAAATAATTATCGTATTACAAGTTTGTTATTTTTCCTGGGAACTTGGCCACATATAATGACACAATGCGAAGGTTTCCCAATTTTTTGATTTTTTTGAATTTTTTATGCCCGTTTCAAAATGCGGTCAAAACGACGGGAATGACCATTCCTAGCTAGAGGTTGAATCTTGCAATTTTTTTGGTATTTCTCTAATTAAATAGATACTTATGTACCTAGAAATGATTTTTGGAAAAAATAAAGAGCAAACTATAAGGCAGCTACAGTTCAAATTTGACACGTTTCCAATTAAATCGGTGGAAACCATTCTTCCCAGTGAACTCGACGATTCCTTCCCTGCGCGTTCTGCTCGACGACGATATGACTGATAATCAGAAGCGAGAGGCTCTGCTCTCGAAACTTGACCTCCTCGATTCGATCGATGGGAGAAAAAAAGGTTACGAGCGGCAGAGCACGCACAAGTCTATCAACGTCAACTCAGCCGCGCTTTGGACCGATCCTACGAATAAGAGGCCAACATGGGTTCAACATTTCGTTTAGTGAATGCGGAGATAAAAGCAGCTGCTATTGATGTGCAATTGGACCGCTCGCATCGCTCCTTGACACGAAGGCTAGCATGCTTCCATCAGTGCCTCAAAACATTTGCTATTATTATCTCTAGAAGGGTGCTTCTATTGTTGTAGTGTTTATAGCGAAAGAGGACAAAAGTCCAGCCGGACACCGTATAACTCCGAGACAGAGGAGAGTGGAATTTCGTGTGTAGGGGTGAAATCCGTAGATCTACGAAGGAATGCCAAAAGCGAAGGCAGCTCTCTGGGTCCCTACCGACGCTGGGGTGCGAAAGCATGGGGAGCGAACAGGATTAGATACCCTGGTAGTCCATGCCGTAAACGATGAGTGTTCGCCCTAATTTGTCTTTTTCACCAGAGCTGGATAAAAACTTTTGAAACCTAACCATTTGGTCACAAATATATTATAGGTCCTTCACAAAAAAACTCATTTTGGGCACTCGATAAATGGAAAATCGATTTTTCATGCAAAGGAAATAAAAACTCCCTTTGTCAATATTGTTTTCAAATCCAAGATGTAAACTTGTGCAAAATATGATATTATTTGAACAAATATTTGATAGGACTTTCACAAAAAAACTCATTTTGAGCATTGAAAAATGAAATGAAATATTTTATCTTGAATCGATCACGACCAATTTATATGGTCAAAGGTCATCAAATGGTTTGCTGCGTTCTGATTGGACCATGAGGATATCACGCGGATCACGCATCAACCACCGTCGGATGCTTCCGGATCCAACGGCCCAAACACACCCGAGCCGAAACCCTAGGTCTGTCCTC